>NC_134687.1:600228118-600528118 GCF_050947455.1 Rhinoderma darwinii | reverse complement strand
ACGACTGAAAATACAGAGCTCCTGAATTTCAGCCGTTTTTTAAGCAACTAGTGTTTTTTGCGGTGTTTTTTTATGCCCGTTTTTGGAGCTGTTTCTCTATTGAGTCAATGAATAATAGCTCCAAAAATGGCTCAATAAGTGACATGAACTTCTTTTTATTGGGCGTCTTTTTAATGAGGCATATTTCTCATCAAAATGCTTCGCTCATCATGACGGAATAGTACGTCAAGGAGTGGGAAGGGGTTAATTTTTAATACTTTCCACCTTGTGGAAGAAAAATAAATACAGCAAAAAAGCTTAAAAAATATCATAAAAATAAGTAACGTACTTAAAAAAAATGTTTTCCTTCGCGACAAATTCCCTTTAAGTTTTTAAAGAAGGACTTGTTCTCCCCGTTCTGGCCATAGACAATGTACACACTTAGTTGCACCGTCTCACGATCAAGAAGAATATTTTCCAATTTACCCGTCTTGTCTGTATACTGTGATATCAATTTAAAGAGGATCTGTCACTAGTTTAGTAATGCCCTATCTCTTAGTTGATCTAATAGGCAATGTCACCTTGATAATGCTGGTGAAATTTGTGTCCAAAAAAGTTTATTATTTTAAAAGTTATGAGCTTTTTTCTAAATATGCATATGAGGCTATACTAAACAAGTAACATCAGCGATTCTCCTGAGGTGCAGCTACCACACAGCCTCTGACGCTGTCCTATCAGCATGAAGCTGCTTCACACAGTATGAGAGACTGAGGCTGGAGCCGTATATCCGGCTGAGAGACCAGGATCACAGTTCTAGCTGTGAAACAACCAGAGGTATCACCAGTTAAAAACACAGTCGGCAATGGAAGCGGTATACTATATGATCACACGGTGTTGATGGGCTGGGAAGAGGAGAACTGTATGACGCTGATTGGACAGCACCATACAGAAAACCAGTGGCGTAACTTTAATAGTCGCAGTGGTTGCAATTGCGACCGGGCCCCGAAGCCAGGGGTGTCCGCGGCACCCACACGACGTATATAAACAATTACGATAGTAACTGGGGCCTAAGTAATAAACTACACGAGCACCTGTTACTATAGTAACTATAACTGCTACTATAGTAACTGACAGTACTTACCCTCCTCGTTCCGGAGCACAGCGGAGGTCCTGACGTCACAACTCGTTCCGCAGCACAACGTCCCAACCCAGGATGGAGTCAGGACCTCCTCTGTGGCCGAAGAGCAGGGTAAGTTTTTTTGTTACTGTCTGCTGAAGCTGATAGGTCGGGGTCCGACTCCCGCAACCCCCACCAATCAGCTATTTTGAAATGGCCACAGCGCTCATACGAGCGCTACTTTCGCTTCATTACGGTCACTTGCTCACACTGTGAATTGCCGACTCGGACGCGTTAGCGATTAACAGTGTGAGCAAGTAAGGGCAATGAAGGGGAAGCAGCGCTCGTACAAGTGCTGCACCCCTTCAAATCAGCTGATTGGCAAGGGTACCGGGAGTCGGACCCCGACCCATCATCTATTGATGGCCTATCCTGAGGATAGGCCATCAATGTTTAGGGACTGGACAACCAGTTTAAGCCTACCATGTGGTAGGCTTAGATACAGGGCAAATGAGACAAGATCACACATTGTAGATACACGGCCTATGCGTAATCCTGTCTGCTGGACCCTGTATCTAAGCCTAGCACACGGTAGGCTTAGATACGGGGTGCCAGCAGACAGTAATCTTAGACTGGATAATATTACTGTCTGCTGGGGGCCTGTATCTAAGTATCTAACCATGACCACATGGTAAGCTTGGATACATGGCCCATGTGTGATCCTGTCTTATGGGCCCTGTATTTAAGCCTGCAACATAGTAGGCTTAGATACAAGGCTCCAGCAGACAGTAATCATTTAGTGTATAAGATTACTGTCTGCTGGACCCTGTATCTAAGCCTTCCTTGTGGTAGGCTTAGATACAGGGTCCAACAGACAGTATCACACCTGAGCCCTGTATCTAAGCCTACCACATCTGTTACTAATGTTTTTTTGTGTGTGTGTGTGTTTGTTTTTCTTTACAAGTTCGGTCGTTGGACTACGTCGGATTCGAGGACTACTTAGATGACGGCATTTTTATATTATCAACAAAACAATTAAATGGTTAACAGGGTTTGTGTGGGGGGTTTTATTTCAATAATAAATATTATTTGTCTGTATTTTTTTAAAACTTTTTTACTACCACGTTAATAATGGGCGCTGGCTGATTTACAGCGTTCATTACTAAGGCGGGGCTTAGTGTAAGCCAGTGCAGAGGCTAACACTAACCCCCACATTATTACCCTGGTTTCCACCGCCACCAGGAGTGCCAGGAAGAACCGGGTACGATCCAGTACCCGACCATCTGTAATGATGGTCGGGCACTGGGGCAGCCGCAGGCTGGTATTATTAGGCTGGAAAAGGCCAAACACCCTGGTAATGCTCGGCTGTGGCTGCTGGTTTGTATCTGGCTGGTTATGAATAATGGGGGGAACTCTACATCATTTAAAAACAAAAAATAATAATAATAGGAAAGAACGATGTGGGGTTCCCCCATTTTTCATAACCAGCCAGATACAACATAGCAGCAGGCTAGAATTACCAGGACGGGAAGGCCCACTGTTTCTGGCCTTTCCCAGCCTAGTAATACCAGCCTGCGTCCGTCACCCAGTGCTCGTCCATCACTAAAGATGGTCGGGTACTGGATCGTACTCGGCTCTTCCCGATAGTCCAGGAGGCGAAGCGTACCGATTTAATAATAAGGGTTAGTGTTAGGCAGTGGTGGATTAAGTAGACCATAGGCCCTGGGCTGTTACCCAAATTTGGGCCCCCCTTCTCCACCGCCGCCCTGCTGTGCCGTAACTATTGTTAACACTACCTTTTTGTGCAAACATTAACAAATGTGTGTTACAATTCCCCTTGTCAAAGGGCTGTGTCCCTACACACTGAAACACAATATAAATAAATAATAAACAAAAAGAATAATAAACATGTCAGGAGAGGTGACAGATTCTCTATAAATCTAGTGACTCACAGGTCAACGCAATGTGTGATCTTGTCTCATGGGCCCTGCATCTAAGCCTACCACATGGTAGGCTTAAACTGGTTGTCCAGATTCTAGTAGTTTTTTTTCCTCTTTTCTTCTCCATCCGGTCCAGACTTCATGACGATTTCACCCTGCCATCACTAATTTCTGCAGAATTTGCCACTCAGATGTCTTTACTTTTCCAACATTTCCACACCTATAAACGAAGATAAAATTCTCATAGTGCCACATACTTTGCCCCTAAATATAATAGCACCAAACACTACGTCCCTGCATATAATAGTACCAAACACTGTGCCCCTGAATATAATTGTGTCACAAATTGTAAAGCACCACATACACACAGCCCCCTGTAAATAGTGTCACACAGCCCCCTGTAGATAGCACCGACCCCATATAGATAGCATCACACACATACCCATGTAGACAGCACCACACACAGCCCCCCTATAAATAGCGCCTGTTAAAGGGGTGGGGTAATAACAGGATTCACTTACTAGTGTCGCCCACTACTACTACCTCCTTTATATTAGGGTCACTAGGGCTATGCCTAGCCTCCCTACCTTTCTCTTGTATTAACGTTAGTCTACTTGCTTTGCTACTAAGTAAATGTATACGACTGCATAGTAAATAAAGGGTAATATTTATTAACACAAACAGTACTCACACTTAGATATCAAATACACTAAACACAGTAAATAATCAAAGTATCGTATCAGTGCATCCCGAAACACATAATAACTTAATATGTATTGAATACACTGACCCTAAACGTGTTACAGTATAAACAAGGTATTACAAACACTAATCTATACTGTCACTCGCTTCCCTAACATAATTCAGAATATAGCATCAGCATACCTAAATACATATAATAACTACACCTGCCACAGTACCAGTACAATATATTACAATACTACACTAACACCCACCAACTTAACTAACATACATAAAAGTTACAGTGCACTCACTCATGCTTGCTTCTGTGACCCACTCCCACCTGGCTCTAACATTCCCTATACAGTCAAGGGGTTAAATACCAGGGAAAATCTGTAGAGTGTTACCAGGGAAAGTAGGGTTATGGGGAGAAGGGTAGGAGAGGGGAGAGAGAGGGGGAGGATACTTAGCACATGTGGTCCTAGGTTGTTGAGTCAGGAACAGAGAGCTGTAGGTGTCTGGTGGGCAGGAGGCAGGTGCAAGACAGCACAGTGTAGGACAGTTTATCCTTTTAAACCCTCCTGTGCACTTCTGTATGACATCACATGCTCATGCACGTGCAAGTGGGGGGGGGGGGACATGGGACTGTTTATGGCTCTGTGCATTGGATGTGTCCACTGTCTTCTCCCCCCTCCCCCGGAGGGCAGAGATACACACCTATCTCTGGGGGAATATCTGCACTCACATGTACATAGAAAACACTTCCATTTACAGCACCACACAGCCCTTTCCCCCCTTGTATATAGTGTCACACAGCGCTTCCCCCCTTGTATATAGTGTCCCACAGTGCTTCCCCCTTGTATATAGTCTCACACAGCGCTCCCCCTTGTATATAGTGCTACACAGCGCTAACCCCTTGTACATAGTGTCACACAGCACTTCCCCCCTTACATATAGTGTCACACAGCGCTTCCCCCCTTGTATAGTGTCACATAGCACTCCCCCCTTGTATATAGTGCTACATAGCGCTTCCCCCCTGGTTTATAGTGTCACACAGCGCTTCCACCGCCTTGTATATAGTGCCCCATACAGCATCCCCCCTTCTTGTATATAGCACCACACAGCGCTCCCCCTTCTTATATATAGTGACGAACAGCTCTTCCCCACTTCTTGTATATACAGTGAAGGAAATAAGTATTTGATCCCTTGCTGATTTTGTAAGTTTGCCCACTGTCAAAGACATGAACAGTCTAGAATTTTTAGGCTAGGTTAATTTTACCAGTGAGAGATAGATTATATTTAAAAAAAAAAAAACAGAAAATCACATAGTCAAAATTATATATATTTATTTGCATTCTGCACAGAGAAATAAGTATTTGATCCCCTACCAACCATTAAGAGTTCAGCCTCCTCCAGACCAGTTACACGCTCCAAATCAACTTGGTGCCTGCATTAAAGACAGCTGTCTTAAATGGTCACCTGTATAAAAGACTCCTGTCCACAGACTCAATTAATCAGTCTGACTCTAACCTCTACAACATGGGCAAGACCAAAGAACTTTCTAAGGATGTCAGGGACAAGATCATAGACCTGCACAAGGCTGGAATGGGCTACAAAACCATAAGTAAGACGCTGGGTGAGAAGGAGACAACTGTTGGTGCAATAGTAAGAAAATGGAAGACATACAAAATGACTGTCAATCGACATCGATCTGGGGCTCCATGCAAAATCTCACCTCGTGGGGTATCCTTGATCCTGAAGAAGGTGAGAGCTCAGCCGAAAACTACACGGGGGGAACTTGTTAATGATCTCAAGGCAGCTGGGACCACAGTCACCAAGAAAACCATTGGTAACACATTACGCCGTAATTGATTAAAATCCTGCAGTGCCCGCAAGGTTCCCCTGCTCAAGAAGGCACATGTACAGGCCCGTCTGAAGTTTGCAAATGAACATCTGGATGATTCTGAGAGTGATTGGGAGAAGGTGCTGTGGTCAGATGAGACTAAAATTGAGCTCTTTGGCATTAACTCAACTCGTCGTGTTTGGAGGAAGAGAAATGCTGCCTATGACCCAAAGAACACCGTCCCCACTGTCAAGCATGGAGGTGGAAACATTATGTTTTGGGGGTGTTTATCTGCTAAGGGCACAGGACTACTTCACCACATCAATGGGAGAATGGATGGAGCCATGTACCGTCAAATCCTGAGTGACAACCTCCTTCCCTCCACCAGAACATTAAAAATGGCTCGTGGCTGGGTCTTCCACCACGACATTGACCCGAAACATACAGCCAAGGCAACAAAGGAGTGGCTCAAAAAGAAGCACATTAAGGTCATGGAGTGGCCTAGCCAGTCTCCAGACCTTAATCCCATCTAAAACTTATGGAGGGAGCTGAAGATCCGAGTTGCCAAGCGGCAGCCTCGAAATCTTA
This sequence comes from Rhinoderma darwinii, assembly GCF_050947455.1. Lineage (NCBI taxonomy): Eukaryota > Metazoa > Chordata > Amphibia > Anura > Rhinodermatidae > Rhinoderma > Rhinoderma darwinii. The sequence goes on along the minus strand of NC_134687.1, from coordinate 600,521,970 downwards.
ATGATTTACTAATGATCTGCAAAGAGCAGTGGGCCAAAATTCCATCTAACATATGTGCAAACCTCATCATAAACTACAAAAAACGTCTGACTGCTGTGCTTGCCAACAAGGGTTTTGCCACCAAGTATTAAGTCTTGTTTGCCAAAGGGATCAAATACTAATTTCTCTGTGCACAATGCAAATAAATATATATAATTTTGACTATGTGATTTTCTGTTTATTTTTTTTACATAATCTATCTCTCACTGGTAAAATTAACCTAGCCTAAAAATTCTAGACTGTTCATGTCTTTGACAGTGGGCAAACTTACAAAATAAGCAAGGGATCAAATACTTATTTCCTTCACTGTATTACCACACAGCGCTCCCCCTTCTTGTATATAGTGCCGAAAAGCACTTCCCTCCTTCTTGTATATAGTACTACAGAGCACTTCCCCTTGTATATAGTGCTACATAGCGCTAACCCCTTGTACATAGTGTCACACAGCACTTCCCCCCTTACATATAGTGTCACACAGCACTCCCTCCTTGTATATAGTGCTACATAGCGCTTCCCCCCTGGTTTATAGTGTCACACAGCGCTTCCACCGCCTTGTATATAGTGCCCCATACAGCACCCCCTCTTCTTGTATATAGTACCACACAGCGCTCCCCCTTCTTGTATATAGTGCCGAACAGCTCTTCCCCCCCTTCTTGTATATATTACCACACAGCGCTCCCTTCTTGTATATAGTGCCGAAAAGCACTTCCCTCCTTCTTGTATATAGTACTACAGAGCACTTCCCCTTGTATATAGTGCAAAACAGAGCTTCCCCTCTTATTGTATATAGTACCAAACAGCGCTTTTCCCCCTTTGTAAATAGTACTACATAGCGCTTCCCCCCTTCTTGTATATAGTGCTACACAGTGCTTCCCCCTTCTTGTATATAGTGCAACACAGCACTACCCCCCTTCTTGTATATAGTGCTGCACAGCGCTCCCCCTTTATGTATATAGTACCACACAGCGCTTCCCCCCCTGTATATAGTGCTAAACAGCACTCCCCCTTCTTGTATATAGTGCTGCACAGCGCTCCCCTCTTGTATATAGTGCTACACAGCGCTCCCCTTTGTTTATAGTGCTACACAGCGCGTCCCCCCTTCTTGTATATAGTGCTAGAGTGCCCCCTTTGTATATAGCGCTACACAGTGCTTCCCCCCTTGTATATAGTGCTACACAGCGCTTCCCTCATTGTATATAGTGCTACACAGTGCTTTCCACCCCTTGTATATAGTACTACACAGCACTCCCCCTTGTATATAGTGCTACACAGTGCTCCCCCCTTGTATATAGTGCAACACAGCGCTTCCCCCTCTTGTATATAGTGCTACACAGTGCTTCCCCCTTCTTGTATATAGTGTTACACAGCACTCCCCCCCATTATATAGTGCTACACAGTGTCCCTCCCTTGTATATAGAGCTACATAGCGCTTCCCCTTTTGTATATAGTGCTACACAGCGCTTCCCCCACTGTATATAGTGCTAAACAGTGCTTTCCCCCCTTGTATATAGTGCAACACAGCGCTTCCCCCTCTTATATATAGTGCTACACAGTGCTTCCCCCTTCTTATATATAGTGCTATACAGCGTTCCCCCCTTGTATATAGTGCTACACAGTGCTCCCCCAGAAAAAAAAAATAATATTTTACTTACCTTGCCCGTTCCTGCAATGGACCGAGCACTACACATTCTCCGGTTAGTACGCATGTGCAGACCAGCGTGATGCAGTGACGTCATCAGGTCGGCCTGTGCAGGGAGTCCTCCCAGCGGACGCAAATACAAGTGAATGTGGCTGTCGCTAGCACCGAGGCCCACTCCGGAGCTAGCGACGCCACCGGGCATGAGGGGGCCCGTGCGGTTCAGGTGGCCACGGGCCCCTTGGGAGCCTTGAGCACCGGGCGGCCATTCGAACCGCCCTTATGATGATCCGCCACTGGTGTTAGGTTTTTACCAGCTAAAATTAAGCCCCAACTTAGCAATGGACGCTGTCAATCAGCCAGCAGCAATTACTAAGGAGGTAGTAATAAAGTTGAAAAAAATACAGGGACATAGAAAAAATATTTTATTGAAATAAAATTAAAAAAACACGCAACCCTTGTTTACCATTTTATTGAGAATAAAAAAAAACACTGTCATCCAAATAGTCCTTGAATCCAAAGTAGTCCAACAACTGTACCTGTAAAAAAACACAAACACACAAAAAAATTAGTTAGACATAAAAAAGCAAAACAATTATTTTATCTTTCCTGGGTCCAACGCTGGAGCCACAATGTCAGTGAGCTGATCCCTATATCTGATCCTATCATGTGTGATACTGTTTGCTGAGCCACTATATCTAAGGCTGGGTTCACACAAGGTCATTACGTCCGTAATTGACGGACGTATTTCGGCCGCAAGTCCCGGACCGAACACAGTGCCGGGAGCCGGGCTCCTAGCATCATACTTATGTACGATGCTAGGAGTCCCTGCCTCGCTGCCGGACAACTGCCCCGTACTGTAATCATATTATGCTTAAGGGAAGGTGCCCGGGCCGTTGAAAAATATAGAAAATGTCCTATTTTAGGCCGTAATTACGGCACGGGCAGGCCCATAGAAGTCTACGGGGCTCCCGTAATTACGGGTGAATACGTGTGTGCACCCGTAATTACGGGAGCGTTGCTAGGCGACATCAGTGGATTTTCACTGTCCAGGGTGCTGAAAGAGTTAAACGATCGGCAGTAACTCTTTCAGCACCCTGGACAGGGACTACCGATCACAATATACATCAACCTGTAAAAAAAAAAGACGTTCATACTTACCTAGAACTCCCTGCTTCTTCCTCCAGTTGGATGTCAAGAGAGGGACGCGCCACCAAGACAACGGCCGGGTAAGTATGAATTTCTTTTACTTTTATTACGGAAAGGGCTGTCCCTTCTCTCTATTCTGCACTGATAGAGAGAAGGGTAGTGCAGTGCAATTTTGCAGCGAAAACGTGCCCGTAAATACGGGTGGAATACTGGTGACACTGGACCCGTATTTACGGGCACAGGTCCGTAAATACTGGTGTAATATGGGCCGAATACGTGTGACCAAGGACCCGTATTTACGCCAGTATTTACGAGAGGACAAAAATACGTTAGTGTGCATGAGGCCTAAAAGTGTAAAAATAAAAGTTTCACGTTAATAAAAACAAACACTGCCTTTTTTTCCTGTAATAAGTCTTTTATTATAGGAAAAAAATGAAAACGTTAAAAAAAAGTACACATATTTGATATCGCCGCATCCGTAATGACCCAAACTATAATGTTATTTTTCCCGCACGACGAACACTGCAAAAAATACAAATAAAAATAAAAATCAATGCCAGAATCACTATTTTTTTATCACCACCCCTCCCAAAACATGTAATAAAATGTGATCAAAAAGTTGCGCCAAAGCAGTTTAAATAAAAACTTACAACCCATCCCGCAAAAAAACAAGTCCTTACACAACTTTTTTGACTGAAAAATAAAAAAGTTATGGCTCTCAGAATATGGTGACAAAAAATAAATAAAAAAAATCATATCGACAAACAGACTAAAGTAAAATTGTCATTTATAGGCCACGGTAAACACTGTAAAAAAAAAAAAAAAGAATTAAAACTTTTGTCAGAATTGATGGTTTTTGGTCACTTTGCTTGACAAAAAATGGAATAAAAAGTGATTAAAAAATTGTGTGTACCTCAAAATTGTACCAAAGAAAACTACAGATTGTCCCGCAACAAATAAGCCCTCACACAGCTCCGGTGGAGAAAAATAAAAAAGTTATGGCTCTCAGAATATGGTGACATAAAATGTGCAGATCATTCCAAAAGCGGTTAAGATCGGGCACCATTTATCAGTGCGACACTGGCCACGTATCTGCGGATTATTATTTATTTACCCCATTATTATACCCTCTTATTATGCCCTGATGTACTCGGCACAGCTTACATATGCCCCCACATCATAAACTGAAATACCAGCAAAACACCAAACAGAACTACTACCAGGCAAAATCTGCGCTCCAAGAGCCAAATGGCGCTTCCTCCCTTCTGAGCCCTGCAGCGTGCCCAAACAGCATTTTACATCCACATATATGGCATCGCCATATCCAGGAGAACCCGCTTAACATTTTATGAGGTATTTGTCTTCAATGGCACAAACTGGGCACAACATATTGTGCACTAAAATGGCATATCAGTGGAAAATTGCAGTTTTCACTTTGTACCGTCCGCTGCACATTAATTTCTAATGAAAAAAACACCTGTGGGATCAAAATGCTCACTATACCACTTAAAATGTGTTTAGACGTGTAGTTTCCAAAATAGGGGTCACTACTTGGGGGTTTGTTTTACTATTTGACCTCAGAGCCCTGCAATTGGGGGCCAACGCTGTGAAAATCACCAAAATAGACCTCAAATGCGCATGTTGCTCTTTACTTTTGAGCCCTGTCATATGTCCAGGCAAATGATAAATGCCTTAAGGAGTGAAATTTCCAAAATAGGGTCACTTCTTGGGGGCTTCCACTATACTCTGATACCTTAGGGTTTTGCAAATGCAACATGGCGCCCAAAAACCGAACCAGCAAAATCTGCAAGCCAAATAGCGCTCATGCCATTATGAGCCCTGCCGTGTGTTCAAACCACAGTTTTTTACCCCATATGGGGTATTGCCATAATCAGAAGAAAATGCTTTTCAAATGTTGGGCCACTTTTTCTCCTTTATTAGTTGTAAAAATTGAACATGTCCACGTTCTGTCAGAAAAAAAATAATTTTCAATTTCACAGCATAATTCCACTAAATTCAGCAAAAAGCCTGTGGGGTCAAAATGCTCACTATACCCCTCGATAAATTCCTTCAGGGGTGTAATTTCCCAAATGGAGTCACTTTTGGATGGTTTCCACTGATTTGGTCACTCAGGGGCTTTGCAAATGCGACACGCCACCCGAAAACCATTTCAGCAAACTTGAGCTCCAAAAGCCAAATGTTGCTTCTTCCTTTCTGAGCCTTGCAGTGGGTCCAAACAGCAGTTAATTACCACATATGGGAAATTTCCGTAATCAGGAGAAATTGCTTTTCAAATGTTGGATTGGTGTTTCTCCTTTATGTCTTGTAAATATTGAAGATTTCTACATTTTATTGGATAAAATTTAGATTTTCATTTTTACATCCTAATTTCACTAAATTCAGCAAAAAAACATGTGGGGTCAAAATGCTCACTATACCCCTTAATAAATTCCTTGAGGGGTGTACTTTGCAAAATGGTGTCTTTTTGGGGGGTTTCCAGTGTTTTGGCACCACAAAACCTATTCAAGCCTGATATAATGCCTAAAATATATTCTAATAAAATTGAGGCCCCAAAATCCACTAGGTGCTCCTTTGCTTCTGAGGCCGGTGCATCAGTCCATTACCACACTAGGTCCACATGTGGGATATTTCTAAAACTGCAGAATCTGGGCAATCAATATGAAGTTGCATTTCTCTGGTAAAAATTAATGAAAACAGATTTTCTGCAAAAAAAAAAATTACATTTGTAAATTTTACCTCCACATTGCTTTAATTCCTGTGAAACACCAAAGGGGTTAAGGAACTTTCTAAATGCTATTCCGAATACTTTGAGGGGTGCAGTTTTTAAAATGGGGTGTTTTTTTGGGAGGTGTTTTATATGGGGTGTTTTATAGGGGGTTTATAATATATAAGGTCCTCAAAGCTACTTCAGAACTGAACTGGTCCCTGAAAATGTGAGAAATTGTTGCTAAGTTTATAAGTCTAGTAACATCCTGGAAAAATAAAAGAATGTTCAAAAAAACATTGCCGACATAAAGTAGACATATGGAACATGTAAACTAGTAACTATTCTCTGTTGTATTACTATTTTCTCTACATTTTGTAATTTTTCACAAATAAACACTGAATGTATTGACCAAATTTTACCACTAACTTAAAGGACAATATGTCACGAGAAAACAATCTCAGAATCACTTGAAAAAATAAAAGCATTCCAAAGTTATTATCACATAAAGTGACACATGTCAGATTTGAAAAAAATTGCCTCGTCCATTAGGTGAAAACAGGCTGTGTCCTTAAAGGAGCACTCCTTTCTCACTTTAGGAGGAATTTGAAAACTCTTACTCTTTTATGCCATAACTCTCAGGGCATCGCTTATTTAGACTAACTTGAACATCTAGTCCTCACAGACGGAGATCCTGACCTGTTACTGAAGTGCTGTGGGCGAAGTGATCTGCGGGCTGGAGACCATGGGGGATGGCTGTCGCTTATTGGAGACTTACTGCTCTGATGAAGAACCTTGTGTTTCTCCAGAGCCTCCGAGTGGAGTAGGCCACCAGTGAGTCATCACTGTAATATACGCGCAGAGCAGCAGGATAAACAAGCTACAAGTGTACTAATCTGTGCACCAATGATATCAATTTTGCTGAAAGCTCTGCATCGTTTTTGAGACCTCTGCTGAGTAATCTTCAAAAAGGAGTCATTTTAAGCCTTTGGCTGGGTTCACACAAGGTCATTACGTCCGTAATTGACGGACGTATTTCGGCCGCAAGTCCCGGACCGAACACAGTGCAGGGAGCCGGGCTCCTAGCATCATAGTTATGTACGACGCTAGGAGTCCCTGCCTCACTGCCGGACAACTGTCCCGTACTGAAAACATGATTACTGAATGCTTCTGAAAACTCGTAAGGCAACTATTTTATCATTGTATTTCAAAAATTGCATGATGATTTGCCATTGGTGAAGTTTCTGGAAGTCACTGTTTAAGGTTGTTCATTTTCTATACCGGGGGTCAGAGACAGTTTTCTTTGTGGCATATTGCTTACCCTCCAACAGCCTGTAGATCCCCTTTACACTTCATCTAAATGTTCAAAAACCTCCTCACTCACTAAAAAAAATAAAGTAAAACTGTAAATACAGGAAGAGGGTGGGAGGAAGGGATGCGGTTGCAATATCGCTCTCTAAGTGTCTGTGTGAGACTCATGCTGTGAGAGAGGAGGGCAGAAGGGTGAGATCATGTTACAGTCTATCTGCCTAAGCCCGTGCGTGTGACTCATGCTGTGAGCAGGGAGGAGCATCAGGAAAAGGCAGCTGATTGGCCACAGGACAGTTCTAACATCACACTAGAACAAGCCTGCCCCTTTAACAGATAAATTAACCCCCTTTACGACCATCCATGGTACATGTACGTTATAGGGGGGGTTGTATGGAGTGGGCTCTAACTCTTGAGATAGCAGCTTACTACAATCTGAGCAGTTTAAGGGTATGTTCACACAAGCGATTTTCGGCCGTTTTTAGGGCCATAAATGGCGGAAAAATATGAAGTTTTTGTTACGCGGCGGTTTTGAAAAGTGGCCGTGTAAAAAAATGCCTGCGAAAAAGAAGTGCAGGTCACTTCTTGGGACTTTTTGGAGCCATTTTTCGTTGACTTTATTGAAAGCAGCTCCAAAAAGGGCCGTAAAAAACGCAGCGAAAAACGCCGCGAAAATTGTGATTGGCTTAAAAAACTTCTGAAAATCAGGAGCTGTTTTCCCTTGAAAACAGCTCCATATCTTAAGAAGTTTTTGAGTTTGCGTGTGAACATACCGTAAGGCCCTGTTCACACTGAGTTTTTTTGACGAGTTTTTGGACGCGGAAACCGCGCCGCAAAACTCCTCAAAAACCACCCGAAAATGCCTCCCATTGATTTCAATGGGAGTTGGACGAGTTTTTTTACCGCGACTAAAAAAAACACGTCGCGGTAAAAAGAAGCGTCATGACCCATCTTGAGGCGGTTTCCGCCTCCAAAACCCCATTTCAATCAGTCAGAAAGAGGAAAAAAATGCCTCGATGAGTGTTTTGACGAGTTTTTGTCAAACCACTGTGCAAAAAACGTCTGGAGCAGTTTTTGCAGGAGGAATTTTCCTCCTGCAAAAAACTCTGTGTGAACATAGCCTAATAGCGACCGAGGCATCTAAGCTGCTGAAAGAGGGGTGCCAATGGTTTTCTTGGCAACCTGGGGCCCTAATGAAGGCCCCCAGGTCTGCCTGTCTGTGCTCCTATTAAGCCCTTAGGCAGGGATTATTAGAAGCCAATAAAAGTCACGATGTACTGCAATACAATATAAAAAACTGATTTTTTTTAATATACAAATAAATTTAAACAATTAAAAAAAAACTTTTCACATTTTTCCCCAAAAGTAATTAAAAAACAAAAGCAAAATCATCATTTGTATCACCGCACCTGTTAATGTCAGAACTATTACAACATAACATTATTTTTACCTGCAAGTTGAATGCGTAAAAAAAAATAATAATAATGTCGTTAGGCCTTATTCACACGAACGTGTGCGTTTTGCGCGTTGCAGTTCCGTGTGTCATAAGTGTTTGCTGCGTGGCTGCGTGATTTTCACGCATATGCCATCCTTATGACACCCGGTTTTGATGTTTAGAAAAATAAATGAAGGAAGTGCTTTTATTTTTCCCTTAATTTCTTGAACTACTGTAACGTGAATCACGCGCGACACACGGAAGTGCTTCCGTGTGCTGCGCGTGATTTTCACGCACCCATTGACTTCAATGGGTGCGTGATGCACGAAAAACGCCCAAGTATAGGACATGTCGTGAGTTTTACGCTGCGTGAAAATCACGGAATGTCTAAACGGCCCCATTGTCTAACATAGGTCCGTGCGACGCGCGTATGGTATCACCGTAATCGTACTGACCCACAGAATTAGTTTAACACATTATTTTTACCGCAGGGTGAATGCGGCAAAACAAAACCCAAAGAACAATGGGGGAATGGTTGCTTTTTTCCATTTCATCTTACAAAATAGTTTTCAAAATTTCCCAGTACATTATATGGTACATTAAATGGTGCCATTAAGAAATATAAGTCGTCCCACAAAAAAAAGCCCTCACACATCTATGTCAATGAAAAAATTAAAAGTTATGGTTCTTGGAATGCGAAAAGGGAAAAACAAAAATGAAAAATGGCCTGGTCATTTAAGGGTTAAAAGAAAATGAATATTTACAGAAATGAGGCAGATGGGAAGCAGAGACCATAATAATAACTCAGGTCGCACAGCATCTTTTTTTATCATTATAACTAATACACATATAGCGCTACATAAGGATGGATTAAAATATTTTTCTTACTATAGGTATGCTTTTAAAGGCAGAGGCAGAAACTAACAGCAAAGGGCCCCTGTGCAAGAAGTGGGCCTGGGCACGGTGCCTTCAATGGCAAAAACGTAATGCAAAGATACTTATAAATATATACGTACATGGTGCACACAAGCTGCGCACATTGAAACAAACTGCAAAGAAGCCGCTTATACATTGCACACATGCCACTCATATGCCACTCACACATAGGACACATTCTGCACACATACCACTCACACAGAGGACAAATACCACATGCAAACCACTCATAAATAGGACTCATGCCACACAAACCACTAACACATAAAACAAATGCCACTCGCACAAAGGACACATACTGCGCGCACACACCACTCATGCACGAGACAAATGTTGCACAAACCACTCACACATAGGACACATGCAACATACACACAACTCACACAAAGGACACATGCCAAACAAGCCACTCACAGAAACGACACATGCCGCACACGCCACTCATACAAAGGGCAGATGTCGCACACACTACTCCCACATATAAGACACATGCTGCATAAACACCACTCACACAAAGGACACATGCAGCACAGACCACTCACACATAGGTCACATGACACACACACTACTCTCACATATCACATATAAGACGTATGCCGCATACACACCACTCACACAGAGAACGAATATCGCACACATCACTCATACAGAGGACACATGACACATACAGACCACTAACACAGAGCACGCATGCCACACACACGACACACGTAGGTCACATGCCGAACACACTACTCACAAAAAGGACAACTGGCACACACAAAACTCACACATAGGACACATGCCGCACACACCCCTCACACAAAGGACAAATGCCACACAAAGCTCACACATAGAACACATGCTGCACACACACCATTCACATATAAGTCACATGCTGCACGCACACCACTCACACAGAGGACACATGTCATATAGAAACCACTCACATATTAGACACATGCTACACACACCACTCACACATAGGACACATGTCGTACACACCACACACACATAGGACACTTGCCAAAAACCACGCACATGTAGTATAAATGCTGCACACACACGAAACTCACACATAGGACACGTCACACACATTACTTACACATAGTACACATGATACACACCACTCGCACATAGGGCACATCCCGCACACATCACTCACAAATAAGTCACATACCGCACACACACCACTCATATAGATGACATATGCCACATAGAGACCACTCACATATTGGACCAGGGGCAGATTATAGGTACCATGGGCCTTGGGCAGTTCACAAAGTGTGACCCCACCCCCAAACTCTGAATACACTACCATATATTTGCAGATTTCTGTTTAGGCGGTCACAGATCTGGCACGTATTGAATTCGCTGTAAAAGCAGAGTGAGCCATACAGAAGAGAAAAAAGCAGAATAGTTCGAGACCCTAAAGTGGTCAGGAGCTTTAAATTGTTAATGATTTCCGGAAAAAAAAATAAATCTGCTGTTTGTGAATATAACCTTAACCGCTTCCCGTCGTTAACAACTTTCAGATTTTAATTTTCGTTTATTCCTCCCAACCTTCCAAAAGCTATAGCTTTTTTATTTTTCCGTCGATATAATCCTATAAGGGGTTGATTTTTGCGGGACGAGTTTTAGTTTTTCGTAGCGCCATTTATTGTGCCATATAATGTACTAGGAAGCGGAAAAAAAAATATTTGTGGGGTAGAAAGTGAAAAAAACAGTGATTCCTGCATTGTTTTTTGCGCTTAGTTTTTACGGAATTGACGGTGCAATTAAAACAACATGTTACATTTATTCTGCGGATCAATACAATTACAGTGATACCAAATATGTATAGTTTTTTCTATATTTTACTACTTTTACAAGTAAAAAACCGAGTGTAAAAAATGTAATTTATTTTGTGTCGCCAAATTCTGAGAGCCCTAACTTTTTCATTTTTCCGTCAATTAAGTGGTATGAGGGCTTATTTTTTGCAAGATAAGCTGTAGTTTTTAATAATACAATTTTGGGCTAAATGCAACGTTTTGATCACCTTTTATTCCATTTTTTGTGGGAGATGAAGTGACCAAAAAATAGCGATTCTGTCGTTTACAATTTTTTTTTTACGGCGTTCCCTGTGCGGGTTAAATAATGATATATTTTAATAGTTCAGACTTTTATGGATGCGGCGATACCAATTATGTTTATTTTTTATTATTTTTTTTACTATGCTCTAGGGGGGAAATGGAAAAAGGTGTTTTTTTTTACTTTTAATTTTTTTACATTAAAAAAAACCTTTATTTTACTAATGTTTACTTTTTTTATTAGTCCCCCAAGGGGACTTCAGCCAGCGATCATTGGATCGCTTGCACGATATACTGCCATACTAATGTATGGCAGTATATCATCTTTCTGACTGGCTTCTATTAAGCCCTGCCAGAGGTAGGACTTAATAGAAACGCAAAGACGGCGAACCTGGGAGCCTTCATTAAGCACCCAGGCAGCCATAGCAACCATCGCCACCCCGCGATTGCATTTCGGGGGCGGGATGAGCTGGTAGAGGGGGTCGCCCCCCACTTTCTAACGATTTAAATGCCACGGTCGCTATTGACCGCAACATTTAACGAGTTAAACGAGTGGGATCGCCGCTCGTTACTGTGAAGGGTCGGCTGTAACATACAGCCGACACCTGCATCGTATGGAGCGGGTTCACTCCGTGAGTCCGTTCCATACTTCCCCTACCCGGCTATGACGTATGGATACGTCAAATGTCGGGAAGGGGTTAAGATAAGGTAAATATATGCAGGCCCAGAACCAAGCTCAGTACATAAATACAGCCCCAGAACAAAGCTCAGTACATAAATACAATGCCAGAACCAACCTCAATACATAAATACAGCCCCAGAACCAAGCTCAGAACATAAATACAACACCAAAACGAAGCTCAGTACATAAAAACAATAGCAGAATCAAGTTTATTACATTAATACGGCTCGGAACAAAGCTCAGTACATATATAAAGCATCAGAACAAAGCTCAGTACATATATACAGTGCCAGAACCAAGCTCAGTACATAAATATAACACCAGAACCAAGCTCGGTACATAAATACAACACCAGAACAAGGCACAGTCCATATATACAGATCCAGAACCAAGCTCAGCACATAAATACAATACCAGAACCAAGCTCAATACACAAATACAGCCCCAGAACTAAGCTTAGTACATAAATACAACACCAGAACGAACCTCAGTACAGATATGCAGCACTAGAACCAAGCTCAGTACCTTAAATGTAGCACCAGACCCAAGCTCAGTATATATATATATATATATATATATATATATATATATATATATATATATATATATATAAATGTATAGCAACAGAACCAAGCACAGTACATATATACAGCACCAGCACAAATACAGTTCAGTACAGAGAGCATTTGAAAATTTAGTTTAACCCCTGCCATATAAGTATGTACGACCTAAAACACAGCTCCCAGTATAGCCTGAACAACTGTAAGGATATGCTTGGAGTTGCTGTTTAACAAAGGAGATGCCACCATCCATTATCTCGCTGCAGATCATACAGTGACTACAGTACTGATCAGTCACAGGGAGAATAAACATTTACATTGAGTGACTCACAGGTGACGTCTTCTCAGATTATTTTTCATTATTTTTCTCTTTTATTCTCCATCTGGTCCAGCGCTCTATGATGATTTCTGCAGAGTTTGCCGCTCAGATGCCTTCGGTTCGTCACTTTTCAAACATTTCCGCACCTATAAACGAAGATCAAATCCTCATTGTGCCACACTCTATGCCCCTGAATATAATAGCATCACACACTGCGCCCTTGATTACAATAGTACTATGCACCGTGCCCCTGAATATAATAGCACCATACTCTGTCCCCATGAATTAAATAGTGTCAAACACTGTAAAGTAAAACACCACACACGCCAACAATGCCTCCTGTAGATAGCGCCAGTCACAATGCCCCTGTAGATAGCGCCACTCACAATGCCCCCTGTAGATAGCGCCAGTCACAATTCCCCCTGTAGATAGTGCCAGTCACAATGCAACCTGTAGATAGCACCAGTCACAATGCCCTCTGTACATAATGCCCATTGTAGATATCGCCACTTACAATGTCCCCTGTAGATATTGCCCCCTGTAGATAGCGCCCCCAGTAAATATTGTCCCCAACGCTGCCCACAGAAAAATAGAAAAACACATTCTCACCTGTCCCCGTTCACGCACCGTCCTCCAGCAACACAGGACCGGTCAGAGACCAGGCAGCGTCTTCCAGCGTAATGGCGCAGTCTGTGTGATTATGTCATGGCGCCAACTGCGTCATTACTAGAGATGAGCGAACTTATGAAAAGTTCCCGTTCGGCTAGTTCGCCGAATTTCACGAAAAAGTTCGATTCGGACCGAACTAGTTCTGACCGAACCTGTAATTTCCGTGTGCCGAGCATGGTACTGTCCAGGGTGCTGAAAGAGTTAATGGGCTGCACTAACTCTTTCAGCAACCTTGACAGTACCATGCTCGGCGCGCGGAAAATACAATTTTAATGTAATAAAAAATAAAAATAAATACGTTCATACTTACATTCCTCCTGTCCGGCCTCCAGCGATGACGTTTCATCCATGTCGCCGCTGCAGCCAATCACAGGCTGTAGTGGCGGTCACGCACGTCAGGATGACGTCAGAAGGCCGGCCTCCAGGGATGACGCTTCATCCCACGTGACCGCCTCTGCAGCCAATCACAGGCTGCAGCGGCCTCTGCAGCCAATCACACGCTCCTCTCCTGAAACACTCTGTGCTGCCTTAAACTCTGTGGACAGGTCAGGATCCTGTTTCTTTTAAATGCTGCTGGGGAAACCGCTCGATCCACTATATAAGGCTGCGCTACATTGCAGCATTTAAAAGAAACAGGATCCTGACCTGCCCACAAAGTTTAAGGCAGCACAGAGTATTTCAGGAGATGAGCGTGCAGATTCAGTGCTGATGTGAACTGCTCTTACCATTACGTAGCTCTCAGTCTGTTACTTCTCCTCCACTCCTGTCCTCAATAACACCTTCACATGATTGGCAAGTCACCACACCGCACAAGATCCGCACGCTCATCTCCTGAAATACTCTGTGCTGCTGTGAACTCTGCTCTTACCATTACGTAGCTCAGTCTGTTACCTCTCCTCCACTCCTGTCCTCAATAACACCTTCACATGATTGGCAAGTCACCACCCCGCACAAGATCCGCACGCTCATCTCCTGAGATACTCTGTGCTGCTGTGAACTCTGCCCTTACCATTACGTGGTGACTTGCCAATCATGTGAAGGTGTTATTGAGGACAGGAGTGGAGGAGAGGTAACAGACTGAGCTACGTAATGGTAAGAGCAGAGTTCACAGCAGCACAGAGTATTTCAGGAGATGAGCACGGCCGGCCACGGGCAGCCGGTCGTTTTTACGAGCCATGCTCCCATTATAAAGTATAGGAGCACGGCCCGTAAAATAAAAAAATAGAACATGTTCTATCTTTTTAACGGCACGGGCACCTTCCCGTGAGAAAATGGGAAGGTACCCGTGGCTAACAGAAGTCTATGGGCCCGCTATTTCGGGTCGTAATTACAACCCGTGATAACGGGTGTTTTTACGGTCGTGTGCATGAGGCCCCGTAATGACGGGTGGCTACATGTGTGCACCCGTCATTAAGGCAGCGTTGCTAGGCGACGTCAGTAAATAGTCACTGTCCAGGGTGCTGAAAGAGTTAACTGATCGGCAGTAACTGTTTCAGCACCCTGGACAGTGAATTCCGATCAGTATATAGAGTAACCTGTAAAAAAAAAAAAGACGTTCATACTTATCGAGAACTTTCTGCTTCCTCCAGTCCGGTCTCCCGGCCGTTGCCTTGGTGACGCGTCCCTCTCGACATCCGGCCCGACATTCCTGGATGACGTTACAGCCCATGTGACCGCTGCAGCCAATCACAGGCTGCCGCGGCCTCTGCAGCCAATCACAGGCTGCAGAGGCCTCTGCAGCCAATCACAGGCTGCCGCGTCAGAAAAGAAGGTCGGACTGGAAGAAGAAGAGGGACTCGTCACCAAGACAACGACCGGGTACGTATGAAATACTTTTTATTTTATTTTTAATCAGCAGCCTCTTTTCTCTATCAGTGATTGATAGAGACAAGTGGCTGCCGATTTGTATAATATTTTTGACCGAGTTCGGTCAAAACGGGTTCGGCCGAACGCGGTGAAGTTCGGATTCGCTGCGAACCGAACTTTTCCCGATGTTCGGACCGAAACCGGGTTCGGTTGTCCCAGTTC
The DNA here is from genome assembly GCF_050947455.1 of Rhinoderma darwinii. Taxonomy (NCBI): domain Eukaryota; kingdom Metazoa; phylum Chordata; class Amphibia; order Anura; family Rhinodermatidae; genus Rhinoderma; species Rhinoderma darwinii. Next base: position 600,506,436 of record NC_134687.1, on the reverse strand, counting down.
GCTCATCTCTAGTCATTACTAAAGTGCTGAATGGCGAGGAAGGGAACTGATGTTCCTTGTCTCGTCAGCGCAAAAGTAAGTAATTGTAAGACACGGATACAATTGGGTGAGGGGTCCTGCTTCAATTTCAGCATCGGCTCTGGGCACTTGCCCAGATTGCCCTCGTTATAATCCTCCCCTGTATTGGACACATGCCCACACACCACTCACACATAGGGCACTTGCAACACATCACTCTCACATAGAACAAATATCGCACACACGCCACTCACATGTAGGACACATGTGGTACACACTACTTACACATAGTACACATAACGCATGACTTACTCACACACAGGACATATGTTGCATACACCACTTGCACATAGTACACATGCCGCACACACCACTCACACATTTGGCTCAAACACCACTCACACATTGCTCACATGCCACACATATCACTTACATTTAGGACAAATGCCACACACACACATCACTCACGCATCACTTGCCACACAAACCACTCACACATAAACCACTCGCACACAGGACACATGCTTTACACACCACTCACACATAGAACACATGTCACACACCACTCACACAAAGAACACATGCTACACAGATGCCACTCACACAAAGGACACATGCCGCACACATGCCACTTATGCATAATACATGTGTGGGAAACACATAAATAACACATAGAACACATGCCGCACACACACCCTTCACACAAGGAAACACATGATGCAATCATTACTCGCACATAGGACACATAGCGTACATACCACTTATACATAGGGCACATGTCATACACCACTAACACATAGGATACATGTCACATAAAGACTACTCACACATAGGACACATCCTACACACACTAATCACACATGGGATACATGCCACATACACAAACCACTCACATATAGCACGCATGTCACATACACAGCACTCACACATGGGACACATTCCACACACATCACCCACACATAGGTTACGTGGCACAAAGACCACACACACATAGAAAACATGCTGCAAACACACCAATCACATATAGGAAGGACACATGCCACACACAACTATAACACATAGGACACATACCACAAAAATCATTCATACAGAACACACAGTGCACACTGCACTCACATATAGGGCTGCTATGTTTACATGTGGCGACAGTCAGTTCATTTAGCGCTATAGGGAGGGAGTATTTGTTTTTTACAAACAGAAACATCTATAAAGTATTCCCTTCCTCTCCCACACATAATCTATAAAGAAGCCCCTTCCTCTCCCCCAGACATAGGATTTAAACCAAGCTTCCCTAAATAACTATCTCTGAAGAATTTATCTGCACACAGCTTTTATAAAGAAACCCCCTTCCCCCACACACATGATCTACAAGAAGCCCATCTCCCCACAAAATAAACTATAAAGTCCCCCACAAAAACTTAATGTTACCCCTTCCGCCACACAGCACATAAACATAAATTAACCCAAACTTCTTAAGCCCGTGGTGTTGTCTTCCTGTGACAGTAGCTGTGTATACGTTGGTTATTCCTCCCCTACAGTCCTTTTTACTTCCTCCCTTGCCGGGCCCCAGCTCTTGTAATGTTTCAATAACAGCAGGAGGCAGCATCACACAGATGATGCTGCCACCTAATGGATACAATAATTAGATATACTCCAAAACAGAGGAGACATAATTATTACAGCTTCCACATGCTGGCCATGTGGGCCCCCTTCCTTCTGGGCCCCTGTATAGCTGAACCAAGGGTCCCCCAGCGATAAGCTGTCCTCAGAATATTTAGCTGCTGCGATGCCTAGCATTCAGCTGTTATTTGTAGGCGAACCTGGCAGCGGGTATTCAATTCTTATGCGGTGCCACCACAGGGAAGCATTACACAGATCCCATTGAAATTAATGGGCAGTGTCTGTAATGCATGGACATGCCGCGAACTCTAGAGCGAGTTATGCTCTTAATAGTCACTCTCAGTTCTTGCTGGTAGATGAGGATCCTAAATGGGTGATGCCCCCTTGGGTTCTCTAAATCCAGACATCCCCTTTAATATTAAAATATTTAATAATGTCATTACTGTTTGTTTTTATCATGATGACATATTCATTTCCTTTGCTATATGAATAAATGACCAGCAGTCCCGTTATTAATAACGCCCCTTCAGTTTGTTCACCTTACTTTAACCCTAAATCTAATGACCGGGTGCCACCTCCTGTAGCACAATATGCAGAGTTACTTCGACCCCTTAATTTACGTTACGTCCATGTACGTCTCATTGTTTGCTAATCTTTCACTTCCAGTATCTTTATTACAATATACTCATCAGTCCGGATTATTTTTTAATACAGAATTATTTCCTTTCTTTTCGTTAAATTATATCCTCTGACTAATGAGATTGCTGTTACCTAAATCTGCATTGTTTTAAGAGCAAGGGGCTGCTGACAGATTTCTTTCAAGCATGAATGATGAAAGAAAAATCTCACACTGCCTCATCTGGCTATTGCTTGCTGAGAGCTAATGAGCCTCTGGCTGCAACGATCTTCCCAACACTCGCATGACCTTATGCCTGTTACCGTACTTGGAGGGAGTGAAAAATACATTGCTTGTTTCCTGCAAATGCCCATAGGATGAGATAAATATGCCAAGTTCTTCTAACAAATATTTATTGAATTGTTGGTCTCTAGCAGCTGCTGTGCAGAAATAAAATAAACACACATAGTCCCATCATCCAATTAAAATACAATTCAATATATTAAACAAATATTTTGTTGATAATTATTATAGCAATATTATATCAATATTCAATTTTGCCAAGTCGTTTTCGAGCTCGCCCATGGCACAACTTTTGGAGTCTTGCAACTTTGGTTATTAGGCAGATGATGAGTCAAACAGTCTCCATGAACACAAAGCTGAGTGACTGTGAAGAAGTAGTTCAGTGCCGCCTGCAATTTCTAGTAGAAGCATGCCACTGTCTATGTTTGGGTGTCACATGAATTTCAGATAATCAGGCCAGGAAAAGGTCTGTGGAGGTCCCGGGTTGAAAGATGTATGGGTGTCCTCACTTTTTATGAGAAGAAAAATGGAAAGATGGAGAGAAAAACGACTATAATACTACCCAAAACTAGTACTGCTATACAATGCCGAAATAAAACCAGCATAAGGGCCGAATACTTTTACTTTAAAGTGGCCATATAATACAGCTCCCACATGACAGTGTTTACATAACTGTGCCATAAAGTGCCTGCATACCAGTGCCACACAGTATCAACATAGTACTGTCAAACAGTGTCTACATAACAGTGCCCACATAATACTGCCATATAGTGCACACATAAAATGAGTATTATTGTTCTATAAAAAGCTGCACCTAATATTCAAGTTGAAATGAGCAAAATCTATTTGGCATAAACGCCAGGGCATAGATATAATTTTAATATGATGGGCATCAATGCAAAATCTGTACCAGGTCCCCCAAACTAACATTTGCCATTTATAGTATATTGTACTATGTAGTATGTGGCAAAAGGTTGTTTGGGATTATTACTTGGTGTGGGAAGAACCTCTGCACATCATATAGACAACCCTAATTGTAGGGGTCATCTATTATAGATTTTTTTTTTAAAAACAAAAAAACTTTTTGCTTCTTCTTGTGGTTCTGCTAAAATGCTGGTGTCTATAGCAGATAATTAAAATGTTTCCCACTGTTTCATTAATTTGTTATCACTTGAGTTGGAGGTAAGCCTTATGGCCTAGTAGGTCTACCCTGTAGTCATATGGGTATGGGTGTCTTGGCACATGTAATAGGCATGAAGAGATAGTACACATGATGTGATATGGTTTGGCTATGCTTCTTTGACTACATAAAATAGAAAACTTTAAGCAATTGATATTTGAGGGGCAAATTTAAACCTAACAACTATCTTTACCCCACCTGTGTTCGTCCAGTTCTCTTGCTGGGACCCCCAACGATCAGCTGTAATCTGTGGAAAACCAGGCAGTAAGTTTTCCATTTTCCTGCAGCAGCGAGAAACAAGCATTACACAGTGCCCATTCATATCAATGGGTTGTCTGTGTAATACAGGTCCTCCACAGCAAGAGATGCTCTTTGTAATCACTCTCCATTCCGGCCAAAAGAAGAACCTGAACAGAGAATCCCCCTCTATTAACTCAAGATTCCTTAAAAGGGTACAGTATATGAAAATGGGGTTTCTAAACTGGACAACCCCTTTAACCCCTTCCCGACATATGACATACAGTTACGTCATAGCCAGGTAGGGGAAGTATGGAGCGTGCTCACGGAGTACGATGCGGGTGTCGGCTGTTTGTTACAGCCGACACTTCAGAGTAACGAGCGGCATCGCGCTCGAGCGCGATCCCGCTAGTTTAACTCATTAAATGCTGCGGTCAATAGCGACCACAGCATTTAAATAGTTAGAAAGAGGGTGGCGGCCCCCTCTAACAGCTCATCGCGCCCCCCACAATGCAATCGCGGGGGGGGTGATGGTTGCTATGGCTGCCTGGGGCATAATGAATGCCACCAGGTCCGCCATCTTTGTGCACCTATTAAGCCCTTAATAGATGCCTGTCAGAATCACGATATACTGCAATACATTACTATTGCAGTATACCGTGCAAGTGATCTAACAATCGCTGGTTGAAGTCCCGTAGGGGGACTAATAAAAAAAGTGAAAATTAGTTAAATAACGTTTTTTTTTGTGTAAAAAAAATAAAAAAATATTAAAAGTTCAAAAAAAAAACCCTTTTCCCATTTTCCCCCTAGAGCATAGTAAAAAATAAATAAATAAACCCTCATACCACTTAATCGATGGAAAAACAAAAATGTTATGGCTCTCGGAATTTGGCGATACAAAATAAATTTTCTTTACAACACTTATAAATATAGAAAAAACTATATATATATTTAGTATCGCAGTAATCGTATTGACCCATGTCAAAGTTAACATGTTGTTTTAATTGCACAGTGAATTCTGTAAAAACGGCGCGCAAAAAAGCATGGAGGAATCACTGTTTTTTTTTCATTTTCTACCCCACAAATATTTTTCATAGTACTATATCGATGGAAAAATAAAGACGTTATGGCTTTTGGATTGTGGGGAGGAAAAAACGAAAATGAAAATCTGAAAAAGGGCTGTGGCCGGAAGGGGTTAAGGATAATATTATAACATAAAAAGCTGTTAATAATAATAAGCTCACTAATCTAAAGTGCTAATCAAAAGAACCTTGGAATTAGAATCCTATGCTATACTTAGTGATGTCAAGTGCAATATTCAATGGAGTGAAAAATGCAAGGAATAATGTCTCCCCTGCAGTAATTTATTATAAATACTAAAAGTCACCTCAGGTTTCTATGAGTCTCATGCTTTTATATAGTTCTTGATCACTAATATTCCTATAATTTATAGGAGGGGGGACAATATTTCTTAAATATTAATAAATGGACGGATAGTCACAGAGCATATACATTGATAAAGTCTGGGAAAATGAACCAGTGAACATCAGATATGAAATATTAACACCTTCACTACTCCAGACCACCAAAAATTTTTACAATAACCCCTTCACTATACCAGACCACCATGGGTGCTGGCATCAACCTACATTATCCTTTTCCCTAGGACACAACTGATGCTGGAATTAACCTCTTCACTACACTAGTCCACCACAGGTAAACAGCCTATTCTCTTCATTAGGCCACCACCCCTAGGTTAAATGTATGAGTGTGATCCTAACTGCAAAACAAGGGCCCAAAATATTGTCTTGTCAGGGTGCTCAGAAAATATTTAGGCACCTCTTCCTATAACCCTTTGTATACCAGGAATACATTGTAGACTCTGGCCACTTTAAGATTTACAGCTACAGTGGCCAAGTTGTATAAGACATGCATTTCTGTTCTACTGCCATTTAATAAACTGAAGAATGATTTCAGAAGAGCAGATTAACCTATTCTGGATAAAAATCAAATGAAAATGGTTTTGCAGATGTGTAATGTCTGTTCTTCTCATATATCATTGCCAGAGAATTTCACTGCCAATTGACATAAAGGCAAATATTTAGTAAATTGCTTTATATCGATTGCAAGACATTGAGCGTTCTTCCAGAAGTGAAAAGGGTATTTTTTTTTCAGATATGTGTGTATGAGTCCAAATTACACTTGGAATTGATATGCAGCACAAACTTGTAAATGTCGCAACAGATCCAGAATTTCAGCTAATATAATCTCTTAATGGAAGAGAAACAAAGGTATGCTACATTCCAAAAATTCTGCCTTTTCTGTTGTTGGCTTAAAGGAACACTCCAAGGAAAACTGACACACTGTGTTATGCATTGTGTAGAGCCTGAGCATTGTGGCATAACTAGTGTGGCAGGTCTGTTCCTGCACGCTCATTATCTCTTAGATATTAATCAGAAGCTGGGGCAATTTCTAAAGAAAACTGCTGCAGATTACTACACTGGTCAGATTACTACACTGATGTGAGGCTCATTTGGAGAAAGCGACCTGATTGGTCTGCCTCTCCTCAAGAATCCCTGGCTCCATCATTTTTCTGTCAGTGATAGCGTGTGCTATGTGTTTTTGCTTTGTGCTTCTCTGTACTCTGTGCAGAAATGTCTTACCGGCCTAGTCTTGTGTTTTTCCAGCTTTTTTTTGTATTGCCTCAGTACTTGTTTGCTTCAGTGTTTTATCCCGTCTCAATTGTTCTCTGTTCTGCTTCGCCAGGTTTCACTGGGTTTTGGATCTTTTTAGTTGTTTTTTTTTTATTGCCTCTGGTACTTAGTGTTTTATTGGTGTTGTGTTAGGGTCAGTGTCTGCAGATTGGAGACTCTATTAGGGACAGTGAGGGTCAGTGGTGTCTGGTATTATGATAAGTATTCAGGGATAGATCCAGGGATAGGTATAGGGTTAGCTAGAGTTATGGTCGGCTTGTTGTCATCACCCCTCATCCATTTGCTTCTTTTATCCTACTGTTATCGTTCCCCATTGTCCGTATGTTCCATAATCCCTCTGACATCATCATCTTGTTACCATTCCTGTCTTCAATCAGTGAGTTCCTGTTTCATGTATTTCTGTTGTCTGCAAGAATTGTGATACATGCTCCATGTTCCCCTTTCCTACAACTGACTGGTGTGCTCACAATTCAGCCCTACTTTAAATCCTCGGCATAGCTGAGTCTGGGATATTCTCTAAGTTCCGGGGAAAGGGGATTGCTATAGGTGAAGTCTATCTCTTCCGTCTTGTGGTCAGCCACCGTCGTTACAATAACACAGGGATTCAAAGAATATCAAAGACAGAATCCTTTTATCATGCTCTATACCCTCAGGCCCTAATCTAGACATATCACACGGTATAAGTTTTACCTCGAGTATTCCTTTAATACATAAGACTTTCCTCTGAGAAACAAATTTAACCAATATGGTTACTTTTACATTGATCACAGACATGCAGCAACTATTGACCATTTTATAATAAGGAGAGAAAGATAAGTGTCTTCCAGGCACCTGTGGTAACACTTATCTCAAGGGAACAATAGAAAGGAAATAGTGGAAATCCATTGCTTAGACCGCATAGGTATTAGATTGTTTACAGGTCACATTCAAATTGGAGGATCTGTCTAAAAAAATAAAAATATCTTATTTCTAAGGCCAGATTAAAGGGAATCTGTCACCTGAATAGATTTAACTCAATACATCTCCAGAGCCCTGTATTTAATGTCTTACAGAATAATCAATGCTGTGTCATAAATTTGGGTATTATTATCAAATAGGTTACAAATGATTTTTAAAGGGATTGTGCAATGTGGACATTTTTTATTTGTTGAAAGTGTCCCTCAACAATAAGTTGATCACAGGGTGTCTCATTGCTGGGACAACCAGCAATCACCTGTAATCTGTGGGGGAACCCAGGAGCAAGTGATCAATTCCCCTGCAGAACCACCACAGGAGAAATTAGGTATTACACAGTCCACACTAAAATTATTGAGCTGTCAGTGTAATGTCTAGGTAGGCAACCAGTGGATCAAGATCTACTGGTAGATCTTTGACAGGTCCTAAGCAGATCACTGATGCCTTAGTTTAGCAATAAGAACACGTCAGTCCACAAGTTTTGATCTAAAGCAGCAGTAACTGTATTCCCATAGTTCAAAGGAAGCCTCTGTTTTTGTTTGTTACCTAACTGAGTGACACATTCTTTCCTATTCTACATACGCAAAATGTATCCAAAATTTCCCCTGGATCCGACAGATAATTTTTTTTACCTGGATGGAATAGCATAGGTGATTACATTATTCCATACCAGGGAATACAGTAAAGTGTGTACTACGCGGTATATGTGTTTTTTTTAAATGTAGACCTTTGAGAGACGTATCCCACTGTCAGAGATTTATATTGGAGCTACAGATGCGTCTTTCCTTACCTTTCCTCTTATCTTAACATATCCTAAGATGTGTGGAGCGAGATGACCAGTTTTGAAAAAAACAACATAATTTCGCAATAGTCTGTCATGAGATTTCAATGTTATATGTGTCTATGCGCAGCCACCCAGTGGCTGTGATGTGTGTTGCAGTCTATCAAGGGTTTTCCTAGCATGTTGCGATATTGTATTGAATTTGTTTCATGAGAAATTAGAGTCCTTAACCAAATTCAAGCAAAGTTAAGGGTGGACAAATCTGCATACATGGAAAAATCGTCCTGCTGTATAGCTTCGATGTACACTGCAAACACAGTGTAAATAAAGCCTTAGTTCTTCAGTGTAAATATGCTGTGTTTCTGCTACATTTTGTGAGAAAACATTTCAGACTTATAATGTTATCAGAACATGTATGTTTGTGAAATATTAAAATCATCATGTGAACATAGCACCTTGAGTATACAGCATGCTCTCAGCACTGCATCTGCCATTAGGCAGGATGAACGTGACGCCTTAGGCGATGGCCTACAGGGTCTCTGAGGGGGTGGCGGCACAGCCGAGCTTGCCCAAAAGCTGCCGCCTGTACCCCCTGAACTCTAATTGTATCTGTGTCAAAAGGAAGTAGAAACAATTGAATAGTGTATTTAGCACAGGCGGGAGAAAGGGAACCATTTGGTACTTCCTTGTGATGCAGATGGCGTGATGACGACATCGTACTACCTGTGTCATTGGTCAGGAGAAGACCTAGATAGAAGAGACCAGGCCTGTATCACTGGGGAAAGTAAGTATGTTTATTTATTTTTAGTGAGCACTGTGTGTGGCACTATCTACAGGGGGCACTGTATCATGCTATCTATAGGGAGCACTATCAGCAGGAGGTACTATATGTGCCACTATTTGGGACACTGTGTATGGCGCTATAGACAAGGGACAATGTATGTGGCACTACAGGGGGGCACTGTGTGTGGCACCAGAGGTGGCACTATCTATTTGGGGTGATGTGTGGTAATAGAGTTGGCATTATCTAGAGGCACACTGTGTGTGACACTATCTACAGGGGAACTATCTTCAGGGGGCATGATGTGTGACAGTATTTACACAGGGCACTATGTAGGGAACTACCTACAGGGGTCACTGTGTGACGCTATCTACAGGGAGCACTATCTATCAGGGGTCATTATATGTGGCACTATATAGGGAACACTGCTTGTGACACTATAACAGGGTGCCACAAACAGTGTTCCCTATGTAGTGCTACATATAGTGCCCCCTGATGTGTGTGACACTATTTATATGGGGCACTGTGTGTGGTGGCACTATCTACAAGGAGATCTGTGTGTGGCAATAGAGGTGGCATTATCTACAGGGGGCACTGTGTGTGACACTATCTGTAGGAGGATCCACCAGTAATCTATCACATCTAAGTTATGAACTTAGATGTGATGGATAGTGGATTCTGCATGTCTGACACACAGGACCCGCTGACACTGAACACATCAGTCCCACGGACCTGACGGAAACAGGATTCAGCTAAATGATACAGCTGTTCTATGTACATATACAAAGCAGCTGTATCTCATAAAAAAAAATATAAAAATAAATAATAATTATAGAGTTGCACCAAACACACCGATTGACCTTTTTATTAAAAATAAAAATCTCTTTCAAAGGTTTACATAGCCTTTAAGCTAAGTTTTTTGGAATACCACTATTCATTTTTTTGCCTTCAGCCTACACTAAAGTACCTTTTTCTTGACATTGTCTTTGCATCACACTGATAACTAAACAAAAATGTCATATATTGTAAAAGTTTTTGGCCAAAAAAGCTGCTGTATTGAAAATCTCTGTGGAAAGGATGCAGTGTAAAAACGTTATTTATTGTAAAGCGTTTAAGGAATTCTTCTAAAGAGCTTCAATTTCGCAAACTTAATCTTGAAGTTACACCACTGGGACTGCTCAGTTCTTATTAATTAGTAACACAAAGATTCTGGGAAAAGATTCTGCATACTTTTAAGCAAAATGAGTGAGAATATACTGTTCCAAAGAGGGATTTAGTCATTGCTCTTTATTGAGGACTGATAGCCACTACACAGAATACCATTTACAGGAGGTGATAGCTGTGTCTTTCATAGCAAAATATTGCACGCTGTGTTATGCGCTTATTAGGATGCTTTTTACAGTGAGAAATGGCCGTATTCCACACAGAAAGCATTTGTTGCACATTATTAGCAAAATATTCTAGTGGATCTTTCATCAAAAGATTAAGACAGATAGTCCAACCACAGTGTATTATTATTTTTTTATTTTTCAAAAACAAAAAAGTACTTACCTATGTATTCCCTGTCTTGATACTTCTCACTTCTGTCCAAATCCTACGTCCAGTGTAAACACTTGCCAAGGTTCCACAATTACATCAAGACCATATTCCTGGCTTAGTGCTTATGTACATGCCCTGCCATACGTTTCTCCGACAAGATCCAATTCCATTTCTGGCACAATGCTCTCACACATGTGAATGAATCCTCCTAAAACAATCTAACTGGACAATGTCTATTCAAAAGTAAGCCCCCCAGGGATTAGATGATTGCCATGTGTCTAGAAAACAGTGCTGTTATACATAGTTTTGTGGTTTTTATATTTTTAGTTGTGCTGTACGAATGCAACTAAACTTATTTTCCACCTTATAGGACATGACAAAACTTGATGGAGGGTGTCTCCGTTTGAATAATTGTTTAGTCCTGTAGTACTTTGAATTTCCTGTGGGGGTACTGCAGGGAAATTGACCAGAAACTTGTTACTCAGTAGCTAGAACTAGTAATATTTAAATTAATTTATCAGTAATTATAAAGTTGCCATCCATATGAAAAGTTTTTTTTATTTTTACTAATTTGACATGTACTGTTCATCCAGGCCTGGCCTTAAGAAAGATGGCGGTCCGGGCAAAAATTACTCTTGGAGCCCCATCCCATCATAAAAATTCCCCATATAAAAGTATAATGCCCCCACAGTACAATGCCCTTTTTAGTGCCCCCACATGGTATGATGCCCTTTGTAGTGCCCCTACACAGTATAATGCCCCTTTAGTGCCCCCACACACAGTATAATGTCCCTTTAGTGCCCCCATATTGTATAATACCCCAATAGTTGCCCCATACAGTATAATAATAATATTTAATTATATAATATATTATAACCCCTTTAAGAACACAGTATTTTGTCCTCTAAGTGTGCCCACACTGTATAATGCACCCTAAGTGCCACACACAGTATATTGCTCCCTGTAGTGCCCCTACACACTGTAATGTACCTTTAGTGGCCCCCCCACAGTATAATGTCCCCTTAGTGGCACCTCCCCCACAGTATAATGTCCCCCTCCCATGGGTGCCACACACAGACCCACCTTGTAGATATTGCCCCCTGTAGATTATGCTATACAGCCCCCCTTTAGATTCTGCCATACAGCCCCCCTGTAGATAGTGCCATATGGCCCCCACCTCCCCCTTGTAGATAGTGCCATACAGCCTATCACCTCCCCCTTGTAGACATTGCCTGCCACCTCGCCCTTGTAGATAGTGCCATACAACCCCCACCTCCACCTGGTAGACAGTGCCATACAGCCCCCCACCTCCACCTTGTGGACAATGTAATACCACCCCTCACCTCCTCCTTGTAGACAGTGCCATACAGCCCCCCACATCCTCCTTGTAGACAGTGCCATACAGCCACACACAGCCCCACCTTGTAGCTAGTGACCTCCTGTAGTTTGTGCCAAACAGCCCCCTGTATATTCTGCCATACAGCCCCCTGTAGATAGTGACATACAGCCCCCCACCTCCCCCTTGTAGATAGTGCCATACAGCCCCCACCTTCCCCTTGTAGACATTGCCCCCATTTCTCCCTTGTAGATAGTGCCATACAGCCCCAACCTTCCCCTTGTAGACAGTGCCATACAGCCACGCACCTCCCCCTTGTAGACAGTGCCCCACCCCCTTTTAGACAGTGCCATGCCGCCTCCCACCTCCCCCTTGTAGACAGTGCCCCCCAAAAAATAAAACAAAAAAATTGTACTCACCTAGGCCATGTTCCCGTGACGAACGGAGCTGCTCCACAACGGCCTGTGCAGGGATCATGTCCTAAGAATGAAGATACTATTGAATGTGGCGTTCTTAACACTGTAGCAGCCATAGCGGCTGCTAGCAGCGCCACCGGGCATGGAGTGGGCCTGTCTCGGCGGGCAGCACGGGCGCCCTCATGCCCGTTGGCGCCGCTAGCAGCCGCTATGGCTGCTACAGTGGAAGTTACACCACTGAGCATAACTTCCACTGTAGCAGCCTTCAGAAACACAAGCCGGGGATGGGAGACAGCGCAGTGCCCCCTTCCACCTGCTGGAGTGATGCACCCTGTGCGATAGCACAGGTCCCACACCCAAAAGGCCGGCCCTGTGTACATCCCTACTATTGTAGTAGCCATGTCATAAACCCTTATTTTTCTATGATATCAAGAACTAGAGCCTTGTAACATATGCCTAAAATGTCAGCTGAAACAAAGATTCAGGCCTCACGCACAAATAACACAATGTCTAGAAAACTCTTGTTGGTCAGTACATTAAAATACAAAATGTGTAAGCATTTGCAGTATGATAATCCTTCAAGGACAGAAGACATGGACCCCTTCCGCGTGTTGCTTCATTTTTTTTTTTTTTTTACTAACCGTATCAACACACTAACTTTCAGATAGAAGAGTAGAGCGGGGAAGAGGACTATTGAGTAGTGGACTCTCCCAACATGGTTGAAAAACAGTTTTCCTTGCTCCTCCTTCTTTAAACTGACATGACATCTATGGGCTAACTGAATAGGAATATTGATGGAATTATTGTTATTATTGAACAGCTCATTCCCTGTGTGTGTCTCTAGGTGATGTTGTCATGCCCGTAGCAACCAATCAGAGTTCAGCATTCCTTTATTTAGACTGCTCTGGTAAAATGAAAGCTGTGCTGTGATTGGTTGCTATGGGCAACAAACACTTTTTCTTTTATACAGTTTGGACAAATTTAAGCACTAAAACATCATATTTATTAACCCCTTGGCACAACCATTTGAAATTTTTTGTTTTCAATTTTCACTCCCCGCATTCCATGACCCATAACTTTTTTATTTTTCTATCAATGGAATGTTGTGAGGCTTATTTTTTTTTGTGGGAGAAGTTGTAGTTTTTATTGTCACTATTTAAAGTACCATATAATGCACTGGGAAACTGAGAAAAAATTATTTGTAGAATGGAATTGAAAAACACTGTGATTCCGCCGTTGTTTTTTTGGGGTTTACTTTTTATAGTGTTCATCATGCGGCAAAAACGACATGTTAACTTCATTCTACGGGTTGATACAATACCCAAATTTATATTGTTTGTTTTATGTTTTGCTACTGTAACAAAGAAAAAACTATTTGATAAAAAAAATAGTTTTGTGTCGCCACAATTTTTCTATTTTTTCGTGGGTTGAGCGGTGTGTGGGCTTATTTTTTGTGGGGCAAGTTGTAGTTTTTATTGGCGCCATTTTTTGGAGCTACTGTGACCAAAAAACAGAGATTCTGATGTTAATTTTTTTTTTGCAGCATTTACCGTGCAAGTTAAATAATGTTATATTGTAATAGTTCAGACTTTTTCAGATGCAACGATACCAATTTTGTTTATTTTTTTTATTTTTTTACATTACTTTAGAGGGAAAATGGGAAAAGTTTTATTTAACTTTTAATATTTTTTTATTTTTTTGTACACTACTAAAAACTTTATTTAACTGTTTTTAACATTTTATATCAGTCCTCCTAAGCAATTTGAACCATCAATTATCAGATCGCTAGTACAATACACTTCAATAATAATGTATTGCCGTTTTTTTCTAATTTTTAAAGGCTCTGGTTAAGCCCTGCTACAGGGACGTCGCTAGCAGCGGGCCTTTGGGGCCCAAGCCCCGGATCTTTGGCCTGGTGCCACGGATCCCAGATGACTGCCACATTCGCGTTGCAATTGCGACCGGGTCGCAGCGGTCGTAATTGCAACCGAGCTTAGGCTGCCCGTACCGCATCTATAAAAGTTACTATAGTAAATGGGGTCTATGTAATAAAATACACGGGTCCCTGTTACTCTAGTAACAACACATACTTATCCATCTTCCTTTCCGGAAGTCCTGAGATCTTCTCGCATCATGACGTCACGACGTTGTGCGCCGCAGATGACGTCACAATGCTAGATGGTGTCGGGACATCCACTGCACCCGGAGCAGAAGAGGAGGATAAGTGTAATGTTATGGTCTGCTGGGGTCCTGTATCTAAGCCTACCTTGTGGTAGGGTCTAACAGACAGTATCACACATGGACCCTGTATCTAGGCCTACTACCTGGTATTCTTAGATACATGGCCCATGTCTAATCCTGTCTGATGGGCCCTGTATCTAAGCTTACCACATAGTAGGCATAGATACAGCGCCCCAGCAGACCGTAATATTTTACAGTATAAGATTACTGTCTGCTGGGGCCCTGTATCTAAGCCTACCTTGTGGTAGGCTTAGATACATGATCTAACACACAGTATCACACATGGGCCCTGTATTAAAGCCTACCACATATGTTACTAATGTTTTTTTATTTTGCGTTTGTGTTTTCTTACAGGTTCGGTCGTTGAACTAAGTCGGATTCGAGGACTACTTAGATGACGGCTTTTTTTATTTTCAATAAAATGGTTAATAAGGGTTGTGTGGGGGGTTTTATGTCATTTAAATATTTTATCTATGTCTTTGTATTTTCTTTTAAACTTTATTACTACCACTTTAGTAATGGCCGCTGGCTTATTGACAGCTTCAATTACTAAGGTGGGGCTTAGTGTTAGCCGGGGTAGAGGCTAACACTAACCTCCAATATTACCCTGGTACCCACCGCCACCAGGGGTACTGGAAAGAGCCTTGTACGATCCAGTACCTGACCATCTGTAGCGATGGTCAGGCGCTGGGGTGGCCACAGGCTGGTATTATTAAGCTGGGAAATGTCAAAAACAGTGGCTCTTCCCACACTGCTAATGCTAGTCTGCTGCTGCTGTGTTGTATCTGGCTGGTTATGAAAATTGGGGGGACCCCATGACATTTTTTTAAATTAATTTATTCTTTAAATAAGTAATTGGAAAAAACAACACGCACCCCCCCCCCCCATTTTCATAGGCAGCCAGATACAACATAGCAGCAGCAGCCTAGCATTACCAGGGTGGGAAGAGCCACTATTTTTGGCCTTTCCCAGCCTAAAAACACCAGCCATCTTATTGCCTGATCACCCCTACAGATGATCGGGTACTGAGTCGTACCCAGCTCTTCCCGGCACCCCTGGTAGCGATGGGTACCGGGGTAAATAATGGGGGTTAGTGTTAGCCACAGAGCCCTCATTAACCATTTTATTGGGAATAAAAAAAGCCGTCATCGAAGTAGTCCTCGAATCCAACGACCGAACCTGTAAAAAAACACAAACACACAAAACAAATAGTAACACATAAAAAAACAAAACAATTATTATACTTACCTTTCCTGGGTCCAGCGCTAGAGCCACAATGTCAGCGAGCTGGGCCCTATATCTAATCATACTGTCTGCTGAGCCAATGTATCTAATCCCATCCATAGCTATAGGGTCAGAGTGCTACAGATATACTGTCTCATACATATATATATATATATATATATATATATATATACACATACACATATATACATACACGCACACACACACATTTTTTGTGTAGTGGACATATGTTAGTACAAGGATATTGACTGCTGGGGCACTGTGTCTAAGTCTATCATGTGTGATACTGACTGCTGGTGCACTGTATCTAAGCCTATCATGTGTGATACTGTCTGCTTGGCCATGGATCTAAGTCTATCATGTATGATACTGTCTGCTGAGACAAGGAGGGTATGTGGGACTACCTACAGGGGACTGCATGGCACTGTGTACAAGGGGGTTGCATGGCAAGGGGGACTGTGTGTGGAACCATACATTGGGTTGTGACACTATATACAGGGGGGTTGTGACCAGGGCCGCCATCAGGGGGGTATTAGGGGTAGTGGTGTGAGGGGCCCGGCCAAACCTAATTGAAAGGGGGGCCCGGCCACTGCTGCGACTTGTCTTTGGAAGAAAAAAACGGGCCCCTGCAAAGGGGCCCGCTTTTTTCACCAAATGAATGCCGTGAGCTGCGGGCCCCCCCTCTCATGGGGGCCGTCAAACACCGCCGACCGATCACGCGCACCCGCAAACTCGCGACCGTCCGAGCACGCACCCGGCAAAAGCGCGCGACAGCACGGGCGCTCGCAGAAGCAACAGCACGCACGCTCGCAGCCTCGACAGCACGCGCGCACCCGCGATCGCACTTGCGATCGGCCGCGCGCGCACTTGCGATCGGCCGCGCGCACACCCGCGAACGAAGCGCGCACAACCGCGGACACACATGGACCCAACTTACCTGGAGCCTGGCTGGAGGTGAAGGACTGGACGTCTGGACCGAAGACCTCGCCTGGAAGACCTCGCCTGAAGGACCTCGCCTGAAGAGGACTGGAGTGGGAGCAGCAGCTCTTCTGACACGGTGAGTAAAGTGTGTCAAAGTGCTGTTTATGTATGGCCCTGTTCACACAAAGTATTTTGCAGGCAGAAAAAAAATCTGCCTCAAAATTCCTTAAAGAATTTTGAGGCAGATTTTGACCTGCACACACTATCTTGCCGCGTTTTTTTGCTGTGTTTTTTGCCCGCGGCGATTGAGGACAGCAGGCAAAAAACGCAGGGAAAAATGCATTTTCTGCCTCCCATTGATTTCGATGGGAGGTCAGAGGCAGAACCGCGGCAAGAAAGGACGTGCTGCTTTTTCTTTTTTCCGCGACTGGCTCCCATTGATTTAATCTGAAAAGGCGGTTTTGGAAGTTGTTTGGTGCTGATTCTGACGCAGTGTCCGAGTCAATATCAAGGGCCAAAAACTCTGTGAACTGGGCCTTATTGTTAGGGCTTATTCAGACGAACGTGTAATACATCCGTGCAACGTGTGTGATTTTCACGTGCCTCGCGCGGTCCTATGTTACTCTATGGGGCCGTGCAGACTGTCAGTGATTTTCACGCGCCTCGCACGGACCTATGTTACTCTATGGGGCCGTTCAGACTGTCAGTGATTTTCACGCAGCGTGTGTCCGTGTGTCCGCTGCGTAAAACTCACGACATGTCCGATATTTGTGCATTTTTCGCGCATCACGCACCCATTGAAGTCAATGGGTGCGTGAAAACCACGCCCAGCACTTCCGCAGCAGTATAAACTATGAATGAAAACAGAAAAGCACCACGTGCTACAAACATATAAACAGAGTGTCATAATGATGGCGGCTGCGCGAAAATCACGCAACCGCGCATCATACGCTGCTGACACACGGAGCTGTTATGGATCTTTTGCATGCGCAAAATGCCACGTTTTTTGCGCGCGCAAAAAGCACACGCTTGTGTGAATCCGGCCTTAGGGTAGGAACACACTAGGCATGAACAATGCGGATTTTATGCAACACATTTTATTGTGGAAAATCCGCAGCGTATCACAGTCGCAGCCGAGTGGATGAGATTTCAACAAATCTCATCCACACGCTGCAAAAAATAATGGACCTGCAGTGTGGCTTTTGGCTTTTTAAGCAGCAGCGTGTCAATGTATTCTGTGGGATCGCCGCTCCTCTGATGCGGAAATGCTGCGGTTCTGCCGCAAAAATCACAAATGAGAAAAAAAAAGAAGGTACTTTTTTAAATTGATAAAGTTTAGACTTACCCCGGCCGTAGTCCTGGTGACGCGATCCTCTATTCTTAGCGCAGCCCGGCCTCCTGTCATGACGTTTCATCCCATGTGACTGCTGCAGCGGTCACATGGTCTACAGCGTCATCCCAGGAGGTGGGGCTACGTTCAGAAGAGAGAGACGCGTCACCTAAACTACGGCCGGGGCAAGTCTAAACTTTTTTTTCCCTGCAGGATTCCCGCAGCGGACATGCCTCACGAAACCTGAGCCACTATTTGGTGCGGTTTTGCTGGCAGAATTCCCTGCGGCTACCGGGGCGGATAAGCTGTGTCGTTTTACTCAGCATATCCGCCTAGTGTGTCCCTTATGATGTCGCTCCTGGAGCTGCTGCCGGTCTCTAAATAGGCAGTTGGTCCAGTAGAATTTGGAATTATTTTTTTTTGTGAACCAGCTTAAAAAAATACAGAACTTTTGTGTTAGGGCCTGTTCACATCACCGTTCGCTTCCGTTCCGGGGTTCCGTCTGAGGTTTCCGTCGGGTGAAGCCCGCAACGGAAAGTGAAAGTGACAGCACAGCTTCCGTTTCAGTCACCATTGATCTCAATGGTGACGGAAACATCGCTAATGGTTTCCGTTCGTCACCATTCTGGCTGGTTTTCGGACGGAATCAATAGAGTAGTCGACTGCGCTAATGGTGACGGAAACGGAAGCTGTGCTGCCACTTTCACTTTCCGTTGCGGGGTTCACCCGACGGAAACCTCAGACGGA
This sequence comes from Rhinoderma darwinii, assembly GCF_050947455.1. Lineage (NCBI taxonomy): Eukaryota > Metazoa > Chordata > Amphibia > Anura > Rhinodermatidae > Rhinoderma > Rhinoderma darwinii. The sequence continues at coordinate 600,487,457 of NC_134687.1, read as the reverse complement.
ACCCTGGAACGGAAGCGAACGGTTATGTGAACAGGCCCTAACACAAAAGTTTTGTATTTTTTTAAGCTGGTTCACAAAAAAAAATTATTCCAAATTCTACTGGACCAACTGCCTATTTAGAGACCGGCAGCAGCTCCAGGAGCGACATCATAAGGGACACACTAGGCGGATATGCTGAGTAAAACTACACAGCTTATCCGCCCCGGTAGCCGCAGGGAATTCTGCCAGCAAAACCGCACCAAATAGTGGCGAAGGTTTCGGGAGGCGTGTCCGCTGCGGGAATCCTGCAGGGAAAAAAAAGTTTAGACTTGCCCCGGCCGTAGTCCTGGTGACTCATCTCTCTCTTCTGAACGTAGCCCCGCCTCCTGGGATGACGCTGTAGACCATGTGACCGCTGCAGCGGTCACATGGGATGAAACGTCATGACAGGAGGCCGAGCTGTGCTAAGAATAGAGGATCGCGTCACCAGGACTACGGCCGGGGTAAGTCTAAACTTTTTTATAAATTTAAAAAAGTGCCTTTTTATTTTTTCTCATTTGTGATTTTTGCGGCAGAACCGCGGCATTTCCGCAACAGAGGAGCAGCGATTCCACAGAATAAATTGACATGCTGCGGCTTAAAAAGCCACACTGCAGGTCCATTATTTTTGCAGCGTGTGGATGAGATTTGTTCATATCTCATCCACTCTGCTGCGACTGTAATACACTGCGGATTATCCACAATAAAATGTGCTGCATAAAATCCGCAGTGTTCATGCCTAGTGTGTTCCTACCCTAAGGCCGGATTTACACGAGCGTGTGCTATTTGCGCGCGCAAAAACGTGGCGTTTTGCGCATGCAAAAGGTCCATAACAGCTCCGTGTGTCAGCAGCGTATGATGCGCGGCTGAGTGATTTTCGCGCAGCCGCCATCATTATGACACTCTGTTTGTATGTTTGTAGCACGTGGTGCTTTTCTGTTTTCATTCATAGTTTATACGGCTGCGGAAGTGCTGGGCGTGATTTTCACGCACCCATTGACTTCAATGGGGGCGTGATTTTCACGCACCCATTGACTTCAATGGGTGCGTGATGCTCGAACAATGCACAAATATAGGACATGTCGTGAGTTTTACGCAGCGGACACACGCTGCGTGAAAATCACTGACTTTCTGAACGGCCCCATAGAGTAACATAGGTCCGTGCGAGGCGCGTGAAAATCACGCGCGTTGCACGGATGTATTACACGTTCGTCTGAATAAGCTCTAACAATAAGGCCCAGTTCACAGAGTTTTTGGCCCTTGATATTGACTCGGACACTGCGTCAGAATCAGCACCAAACAACTTCCAAAACCGCCTCCCATTGATTTAATCTGAAATCAATGGGAGCCAGTCGCGGAAAAAAGAAAAAGCAGCACGTCCTTTCTTGCCGCGGTTCCGCCTCTGACCTCCCATCGAAATCAATGGGAGGCAGAAAATGCATTTTTCCCTGCGTTTTTTGTCTGCTGTCCTCAATCGCCGCGGGCAAAAAACGCAGCAAGATAGTGTGGGCAGGTCAAAATCTGCCTCAAAATTCGGTGCGCGGTTCCAGGCGGTCGCGGGTGCGCATGCGCGGGAGTTTGTGGGTGCGCGCGATCGGTTGCACGGGCGGCAGTGTTTGACAGCCCCCATGACGACCCCCATGCTACCCAGGGCCGCCATCAGGGGGGGTATTAGGGGTACTGATGTGAGAGGCCCGGCCAAACCTAATTGAAAGGGGGGCCCGCAGCTCACGACATTCTTTTGGTGAAAAAAATGGGCCCCATTGCAGGGGCCTGTTTTTTTTCTACCAAAGGCAAGTCGCGGCAGTTTGCCGGGCCCCCCTTTCAATTAGGTTTGGCCGGGCCTCTCACATCAGTACCCCTAATACCCCCCCTGATGGCGGCCCTGGGTACCATGATATAGTTCTGGACGGAGTACCGTTAACAGGCGGTGCCACGGTAGGGGGGGCCCAGAAAATTTAGCTGTAGGGGGCCCTGAAATTCCTGATGGCGGCCCTGGTTGTGACACTATATACAGGGGTCATTGTGTGGGGAACGCTCTACAGGTGTCTTTGATCAGAGCCCCGAGACATAACTTTTCTTGGGGACCCAGAAATGCCAAATATGCCCCCGAGGGTTAGTACAAAAATATTTAATGCTGGAACCCTGTATCTAATGCTACATTCACAAAAGTGTGACAGATTTACGCATAAATCAGGTCGTGTGCGTTGCATTTTGCATCAGTGTGCTTTGCGTGTGACATGTTTTTCATGCACTTGCAAGCACTTTTTTTTTTCAATGTAATTGATGCGTGAAACACGGACAGCACACGGATGTTGTCCGTGTGCTGTCCGTGGTTTTCACGCACCCATTGACTTCAACGGGCGACTACGTGTGTGAAAACGCACTAATATAGGACATGCAGTGAATTTTTCGCAACGGACACTGGCTGCGTGAAAACTTATTTCAACGCACAGCCCACGGACGAGATTCACACTCGTCTGAATGAGCCCTAAGTCTATAATGAATGATACTGTCTGCTGGGGCCATGTATCTAAGCCTATCATGTGTGATACTGTGTGCTGAGACAATGCATCCAATTCTATCCAGCGGTATGGGAGCCTTACTCTTATAGATATGATATCTCTGATATATGTAAAATATATATATATTTTTTTTTGGGGGGGGGGGGGAATATATGTCTCGGGGCTTGTGCCCCTGATCTTTTAAGACCCTAACTATGGCCCTGCCCTGCCAGAAGCTGCAGAAAAAACGCAGGCCTGGGGGCATTTATTAGGCTCATTCATTAAACCCCCGCACCACGACGTATAGCTTTGTCATGGTTTGTCAATGGGTTAAGGGCACCTGTCATCAGCATTTTTATCACTAAACCCTCAGCTCTCTAACTGAGGATGCTGTGGGTTTAGTGTGAAAATGCTGGTGAATAGTCTATGCAGGGAGGTGAGAGGCGCCATGACTCAGCAGTCACAGTTATCACTATGTATGTGTGCTTCAAAATGTCACTGATTGGCTGAAGTGGTTACACCATGTTACCGCTGCAGCCTATCAGAGAAGAAGTGAGTCGTTCACAACACAGCTTGCCTTTTATATATTAGTATGATAATATAGTGCCCATAAAAAGGTGTGTGGTCAAACTATATCTCCATATGCCAGATCCAGATGTCAGATTCATGCAGAAAAATCATGCTATGTTCCATCAGACGCCATATTTTGGAAATATGTGTGAGATATTCTCCCCAAAAATTTCTCCAACATATGCAGAATATCTAAAAAAAATATGGTGCTATACAGCACTACAGGGCGGCACATGGAATACCTACAGAGCCACAGGGACTCTATGTTCTGCTGTGTCCATGAGGCTTTACCTTCATTTTTGGGAGAATGGTCAGTGTTATGGGTAATTGCTCCATTATTTTAAACCTAAAAAGTAGGAATTGCAGACTATTGCTTTCTGAAATATCGGAATTTTATTTGTACGGTAATTTGTAAAACATGTTATTTGTGTAAATTGTATTTACGTTTTTCCCACTACTTTGCTCTTGACTAAATAATGCAAAAATCCAAGCAGAACACAATCGCTTCAACTCCCGAATAGATACTTGAATAAATCCTTTCAAAATCAATTGCAGCTACTGATCGGGTAAATACAGCATGAAGCATCTTCCATTGATTTTGGATCAGTATCGCTCCTCTGCCCAGCCAGTAAGCAGTTGTAACAAACCTTCATTTTATTCCAGAATCAATACAATGATGAAACGCTTTATAGCTCGGAATCTTACTTAAATCGGACATAAAATACACTTTACCGGTATCCCGCTGCTGACATCATAATCTATTATTGATAGCCTGTGTTAGTAAAAGCTTTGAAAATATCACACGGTTCAATATTCTTTCCAATGCTCGTTGTCGAGGGAGAGATTAGGATTGGAACGACGTAGCAGAATGACATATTTGACAAAACAGCATCAAGAATATTTCAGACCTGTCACTCTGGCACTTCGTTTTTCTCCTTCGTGTATTCCTTGATGGAATAGTCTGACGTTTAAATTGATGCTGGCCGGGACGCAAAGAAAGTTGCAAAAAGACGGCTTTTATGGATTTCACACCTAAATAGCACAAACTCTTTTAAGGCCAAGAGGCAAAAACAAATTGGGATTTAAAGTAGAATTCTGCCCCTTCCCTGCCACCACCAAAAAAAAAAAACATGTTTTCCAGTTTCCGCGACAAGAATGAAGTATAGATATGATTTTGCTAAAGTGAGATCCTGTGCTTTAAATTGGATATCAATTTGACAAGCAATCTTTCCCGTTACTTCAAAGAAGCTTGAGCGAAGTTTAAAAAGCCATCTGTTTGCCGGCTTTGATGTCTGGAGTAGAAAATTGAAAACTGGACACATTTCTTTAAAAAAAAGTCATGTCAGATGTTATGCAGCTCGGAATGGGTTATAGAAGGAAGGAAAATAAAGCCGGGGAATATTGACTTAAAAAATTGCTTTGTCAGGCATGAAGAAGGTGTCTGGTATAATTTCAGTTGTTTACAGATTGAAGAAGCTATATTCAAACATGGCCTGGGAGGGAAATGCAAACAGTGCTTGTCCTTCACAATATCTGCATTGTGCAAAATCCTCTGTACATGTATAGCAGAGTTGAGTGTGTAGATTATTTGGTATATATATATGGACATCATGATGTATTCTCAATGATTTTATTGATAAATCTGCTATATTATCCGAATGGATGATCTCAATTTTACTTAGTAACTCACCAGAGAAGTGAATCCTTTGAGCAGCAATCATTTGCAATTTTGATCCAGAGGAAGAACAAACCCAATATTCAAATATGCCAATAAGAATTAATCCCTGGATCAACAAACATCTCCAGTCATCTCGTACATGTAACTTGTAATATTACTACCCTTGTTATGGCCGCGTCCTCGGTCGCTGCCTCCAACTCCCGTCGCTGCATACTTACCAGTCCCCAGCGTCTTCTGGCTCTTGGCCGACGCTGTGCCTCTCGCCGGTCCACGATCTCTTCCGACTCCTCTGTCTGCCGCTAGGGTGCACATCCTCTGACTCTTCCTGTCTTAAAGGGCAAGCTTGTCTAATCCACCCAGCTTTCCTGGCTACAAAACGTACCCTCCCCTTTGCTTTGGGTCTGAGCAATTAGTCTAGTTTATTTATCTAGTTTTCCTGCTGGATAGCCCTTTGGATTACCGTTGCTCATTCTGGCGGAACTTTGACCACGTCTTGTCTGCTGCCAGCTCTAAAGTTCTGCCCATCTGTCCTTATGACCAAACTCAACTCACTTACTGTGAGTGGCCGTCTGCCGCCGGCACTGATCTTTTCTAGTTTGGACTGTGTACTTGCTTACTGTTTTGCTACATAGTCTGTTAACATCAGTTATTACCAATGGAGACTACTCTGGGGGTACCTACCTGAGGATTCCTAGCAGCCATGTCCACATATCCGTGCCGAGGTTAAAGGCTGAGCACCTGTGGATCCCTTAGACTCCGCTCCAGGTTTCGCCCCATGCCACATCCATTGGCAACACAGTGGGGCTACACCACCCTCTGTTGGCCTCGTTGCAACTCACAAGAAAGGCATTCAATGGATTAATCATCATAACATTGTTTGGCTGGGAATTCCACAGTCTCACTATTCTTACAGTAAAAAAAAAACTAGAACCTCCACCATTTTGGGGTCTTCTACCAACATCATATTGTCAGCAGTGATATTATTTAGGCAGAGCACAGATTTGTTATTACAGCACAGTATAGCAATGTTTTTTGGCCTTTGTATAGCATTGTTATATGTTCACTATATACATTGTTATGTAGGCACTATATGGCAGCATGGTAGTATTATTTAGGAACTGCATTGGGAAATTTATTTTTTGGACAGTATTATTCGCCTTCAAAAAAAGTAAAAGTTCAGTACGACAGGAGTGAAAATGTGAACAGTACCTCCATGTTTGGAGTTACTTTCCCTAATATATTAGGCAATGTTTCCCTCCCTTAAAAACTGTCAACAGGCTAAAAAGTATTGCTAGGTCCATCAATATATCTATACAATAATATACTGTATACACCCACATTACTAAAGGTACCATATTTTTCGGACTATAAAACGTACCTGACCATAAGACGCACCCAAGTTTTAGACAACAGAAAATAGGGAAAACATTTGTTCTGTTTCACCACATTCTGAGAGCTATAGCTTTTTTATATTTTTTTCATCAATTGAGCGGTGTGAGGGCTTATTTTTGTGGGACGAGCTGTGGTTTTATTGGCAACATTTTTTGGTACATACGATTTTTTTAATCACTTTTTTTAATCTGATGTTTTTTAAAAAAAAAAAAATTACGCCGTTCACCGTGCGAGTATATTGTAATAGATCTGACTTTTATGGATGCAGCGATACCAAATTATTTAATTTTTTAAATTGTGCTTGTGGAAAAATGGGAAAAGGTTTTTTTTTTTAACTTTTAATATTATTTTTATTTTTTTTACACTCCTGAAAACGTTTTTTTTTTTTACACATTTTATTAGCTCCCCTAGGGAACTTGAATCAGCGGCCACTTGGTTACATGTGGAGTTACTGAAACAGAGTAACTCGCTGAGCTGCGCTGTTTCCGTAACTCCTATAGTAGTGAATGGCAGTTACGGAAGCAGTGTAGCATGCGAGCTACGCTATTTCTGTAACTACTATTCAGTTCTATGGGAGTTACAGAAACAGCGTAGCTAAGCAAGTTACTCTGTTTCAGTATCTCCACATGTAATCAAGTGGCCGGCAGAGCACAGAAAGCTAGAACAGGGTTTAGGGGGCCCCGTTCTAGAGATAGGTGCCGGTCCCAGAGGTGGGACCTGCATCTATCTGACATTTATGACATATCCTGTGGATATGTCATAAACGTCATTCATGGAAAAACGCCTATAAGTGCCGCGAACACTATTCACTGCAGCATTTAACTAGTTAAAGGGGTTTGAAATAAAACACATGTATCCCCTATCCAGAGGATAGAGGCCACATGTGGAATCGACAAGCGACAAGGAGAACAGGGGAGCGAAAGTCACTCAGAGCACTACATGAGAAGCCTGAACTTCCGGGTTCTGTGTCCGGCTTATTTGTTTGGCAGCTCCATAGAGATCAATACATAGCCGCTCGCGCATGCACAGAAGAATCCCATTCATCTCTATGGAGCTGCCGGACACAGAACGCGGAAGTCAAAGCTTCTCATGTAGCACTCTTGGTGACTTTCGGACCCCATTCACCTTATCGCTGGGGGTCCGAACCCCAGCGATCACACATGTATCCCCTATCCTGGGTATAGGGGATACATGTGTTTTATGGCACAACCCCTTTAAACGGCCAGGAACAGCCAGCGACATTGCTTTTCCTGGCCGTTAGAGCAGTGTGTCAGCTGTAACACAAAGCTGACACCTGCAGGGTAACGAGCGGGCTCAGCGCGTGAGCCCGCTCCATACATCATTCACCCCCCCTGCTCCATGATGTTGCGGCACGTCATGGGTCAGGAAGGGGTTAAGTAATGAAGCGGTCAGGGGGCCCAACGCAGCGGGGTCCCTTGACTGCGGACTGTAAGATGCAGGGACTTTTAGCAAGATTTATTCTTGCTAAAAACGGCGTCTTATACTCCGAAAAATACGGTACTTTAAAAGGGGGAGGTGCCATTTTACTTGATGCAAACATATTTTGGCATTGCCACTAATCTACTGCACAAATGGGTAAAAAAAAAAAAAAGAATATGCACTTACCTGCTTACTTTTCTTCTTTTTAGCTGACTACCTTTATAATTAAAATAATTAACCCACAATGAAAATTATGCAGTTGGTTTTAAAAATATGAGAAATGCAGCCAAAGAAAATGAAATTGAAATCTGAAATGGTGCTACTTCTGAAAATGATTTTAAATAAGAATTGTATAACGTCATACAGACAAGGCCAAAACATGGTCTGTGGAGGCTCCTGACAAAATGGTGCTTGCCATTTATTTAGATCAAGAGAAACAGAAAAGTACCGGAAAATAAACAGGACAAAAAAGCTAATATACTGTGTTCAAACAATAGTGCCATATAGTATCCGAATAACAGTGCCATACAGGCCTTATCAATAGTTCTGTAATGTATCCAATGATAACAGTGCCATACATATTATTGTAGAGTATCTTGTATTAACAGTGCCCGCATAATAGTATGATAGTGTCCATAAATAGTGTCATACAGTGCCCAAATAGTAGTTTCATATAGTATCCAGTAACAACAGTATCATAATATTATAGTAATATACAGTATAAATTATTAAAAATGCCATATAGTGCACAAATCAACGGCCCCCTCAGCATTCATGTCATAATCATTGTGGTTGTCCAGATGTTTCACTTGGAAGGTGATGATGGTCAAAGAGTTGCTTCAAAGCCATCCGATTCAGCCAACCAGAATTCTACTCTGGTATTGATGAGGAGCAACAACTCCTAAACATTGCTGCCTAGGATAGTCACCCATTGGTCGAACTAGAGAGACAGGTTTTTTCCTTCTGGAGGGGAGCTATTTTTCATACCTTGTCCTGATATTTGGCACAACAGAACTAAACTACAGGTTTTTGTTGGATGCTAAGGGTCTGACTTTGTTGATCATCCCTAACCCAGTGATCTCTGTGTCCCTGAATCTAGGTGCCCATTTTACGATGGCCCACTGCATATGATAGAAAAGAGTTAATGGAATTTTTTAGATGGTGGAGACTACAAGTTAATTTGGCTTTGCATAAAAGCATACACACAATGTACTCATATGCAGACATGAAGGAAAGTATCAATGAAAAATACAGCCCTGAGATCAATAGGCTGTTGTAGTGCTGGCAAGCACGTGGAAAGCAAAAGACCCTTGAGATTAAGTGGGTCTGGAAATGGTGGATGAAGTTGTCTGTGGCCTACCCACAAGAAAAATTGCTCTATGACTAGTGGAGTAGCCACAGAGCCACCTTGTAAGAGAAAGAGTAAAGCCCCAAAGAAAGAAAGGGTATGGAGATAAAGATGATGCTACCTTTGTATCTGGGAGAAGTTGAAGACTCTGTCCGGAAGTTGAATGGTGAGCCACCATTGCCCGCATTGCCGCCTTTATATAGTGTAAAATTTCATAAGACTCTGCCTCTCTTTTGTGAAAAGTTGTTTACACCTTACGCCCTTATGACCGTTTTTGTATACCACCTATTGTAGCACCCATGGCCGCGGGCCGTCGGGTTTACTCACCTCCCGACGCCTGCGGCCATGGATCTGTGAGCGCTGGCCTCCATCTCCCTCCTAGGAGATGCCAGCGCTCACTTCCGCTCCGTCCGGCTGGGTCCCGTAGGGTGCGCGCGCAGGCTCGCGCCCGGTCTTAAAGGGCCAGCGCGCGCAATTAGGAAATCATCATCATCAACTGCCACGATTTCCTGGTCTATAAGAAGGCTCCTGGCCTTCTAATCCTTGCCTGAGCGTTGTTAGTCTTTCCCAGTCAGTCTAGCAAATGGTCCCTTAGTGTCTCCCGTTCCAGCTGTTACCCGTGCCCTGTTACCGTTCCTGTATTCCGTATTATTCATGTGCCTACCCGCGTTGAAGTGTCTTCTGCCACGTCAAGTGCCACCTGCCACGTCAAGTGTCTTCTGCCACGTCAAGTGTCTTCTGCCACGTCAAGTGCCATCTGCCACGTCAAGTGCCATCTGCCACGTCAAGTGTCTTCTGCCACGCCAAGTGCCATCTGCCACATCAAGTGCCATCTGCCACGTCAAGTGCCATCTGCCTCGCCAAGTGTTATCTGCCACGTCAAGTGTCTACCGCTCATCGGATACTGCCCGCCACGTCTGGCGCCACTTGCCGCACCTGCCTCCATCCGTGCTGAAGCCACAGCCACCGCCCGGACTATTTCAGGTACCCAAGCATTACTGTCTGCCATTTTACTTTCGCATAGACTGTGACCTGGTCAGCTGCCTCCCCGCTACGGCGGAGCAGACTAGTGGGTCCACAAACCCAGTGTCTGTGACAGAACGCTCAGGCCATGGAACCCGCTGGCCAGCCCAAGACCCCAGTACAGAAGATTCAGACAGAGATGCATGACAAGAGAAGGGGATCAAGAGAAGGCAGAGTTACTAAATGGGTTCTTTAGCTCTGTATATACAACTGAAGAAAGAGCAGCTGATGTAGCCGGTGACAGTGCTGTTAATATATCAGTTGATATACTAAATTGGCTGAATGTAGATATGGTCCAAGCTAAATTAAATAAAATAAATGTGCACAAGGCCCCGGGACCAGATGGGTTACACCCTAGAATTCTTAAAGAGCTTAATTCAGTTATTTCTGTCCCCCTTTTCATAATATTCAGAGAATCTCTAGTGACTGGTATAGTGCCAAGGGACTGGCGCAGCGCAAATGTGGTGCCTATTTTCAAAAAGGGCTCTAGGTCTTCCCCGGGTAATTATAGACCAGTAAGCTTAACATCCATCGTGGGGAAAATGTTCGAGGGGCTATTGAGGGACTATATACAGGATTATGTGACAATAAATAGCATTATAAGTGACAGCCAGCACGGTTTTACTAAGGACAGAAGTTGTCAAACTAACCTAATCTGTTTTTATGAAGAGGTGAGCAGAAGTCTAGACAGAGGGGCCGCTGTGGATTTAGTGTTTTTGGACTTTGCAAAGGCATTTGACACTGTCCCCCATAGACGCCTAATGGGTAAATTAAGGACTATAGGTTTAGAAAATATAGTTTGTAATTGGATTGAGAATTGGCTCAAGGACCGTATCCAGAGGGTTGTGGTCAATGATTCCTTCTCTGAATGGTCCCCAGTTATAAGTGGTGTACCCCAGGGTTCAGTGCTGGGACCACTATTATTCAACTTATTTATTAATGATATAGAGGATGGGATTAATAGCACTATTTCTATTTTTGCAGATGACACCAAGCTATGTAATATAGTTCAGTCTATGGAAGATGTTCATGAATTGCAGGCAGATTTAAACAAACTAAGTGTTTGGGCGTCCACTTGGCAGATGAAGTTTAATGTAGATAAATGTAAAGTTATGCATCTGGGTACCAACAACCTGCATGCATCATATGTCCTAGGGGGAGCTACACTGGCGGATTCACTTATTGAGAAGGATCTGGGTGTACTTGTAAATCATAAACTCAATAACAGCATGCAGTGTCAATCAGCTGCTTCAAAGGCCAGCAGGATATTGTCGTGTATTAAAAGAGGCATGGACTCGCGGGACAGGGATGTAATATTACCACTTTACAAAGCATTAGTGAGGCCTCATCTAGAATATGCAGTTCAGTTCTGGGCTCCAGTTCATAGAAAGGATGCCCTGGAGTTGGAAAAAATACAAAGAAGAGCAACGAAGCTAATTAGGGGCATGGAGAATTTAAGTTATGAGGAAAGATTGAAAGAATTAAACCTATTTAGCCTTGAAAAAAGATGACTAAGGGGGGACATGATTAACTTATATAAATATATTAATGGCACATACAAAAAATATGGTGAAATCCTGTTCCTTGTAAAACCCCCTCAAAAAACAAGGGGGCACTCCCTCCGTCTGGAGAAAAAAAGGTTCAAGCTTCAGGGGCGACAAGCCTTCTTTACAGTGAGAACTGTGAATCTATGGAATAGCCTACCGCAGGAGCTGGTCACAGCAGGGACAGTAGATGGCTTTAAAAAAGGGTTAGATAATTTCCTAGAACAAAAAAATATTAGCTCCTATGTGTAGAAATTTTTCCTTCCCTTTTCCCTTCCCTTGGTTGAACTTGATGGACATGTGTCTTTTTTCAGCCGTACTAACTATGTAACTATGTACCTATGTAACTATGACCTACGCACACATCAGGATCAACTCCTTGAGGCGGTGAATTCTATTCTGGTCCGCCTGGATCTACTCGCGGTTCCACCCCCGGTTCTTCCTCCTGAAGCTGTTGCCGTGCCACTGCCTGTTGCTCCCCCTGTTTGTTCCGGATCCTCAGTTCCTCTGCCTCTTCCTCCTCGCTACGACGGTGACCCCAGAGCATGCAGAGGATTTCTCAATCAATGCACGGTGCATTTTAGGCTACGGCCTCATCTCTTCCCCTCCGAGGAGGCCAAAGTAGCGTTCATTATCTCCCTCCTCGCTGGCAAGGCCCTCGCATGGGCGGACCAAATCTTGGAGCAACAAGGACCTGTATCCTCGGACCTAGCCTTGTTCCTGCAGTCCTTTCGTGCCGTGTTCGAGGAGCCGGGTCGAACATCCTCTGCCGCAGCAACTCTGCTGACCCTCAAGCAAGAAGGCTCCACAGTAGTGGAGTATGCAATCTCCTTCCGTACCCTAGCAGCTGAGCCGGCATGGAACAATGAGGCACTGGTGGCGACCTTCTGGCAGGGACTGTCCTCTCACATCAAGGACGAACTGGCAGCCCGCGACCTTTCTTCTACCTTGGATGCTCTCATCCTGTTAGCCACCCGGGTTGATATGAGAATCCGGGAGCGCTCTCAAGAGGTTCGTCAGGAGAGCCGGGCCCACAGACCAGCACCCTCTGCCCAGAGACCACTATTGCCCACTCCTAGTGCGCTACCTGAGGAACCCATGCATGTAGACAGAGTCCGGTTATCTGAACAGGAGAAGCAGCGCAGACGCTCCTCTGGACTTTGTATGTATTGCGGCCTCAAGGGTCATTTTGTGCGGCAATGCCCACAGAAACCGGGAAACTCCAGTACCTAGGGTTGGTCGGAGAGGCAACTCTAGGTGGAACGTCTCCAAACGTTAAAACCTCTTCCAAATTATTGATACCTGTGGCCATCGTCACCGGACAGGCATCACATCCTTCCTCCGCCTATCTTGACTCTGGAGCGGCTGCTAATTTTATCCACCAAGATCTAGTGGATCGGTTTCAACTGCCCACAGTCCGTCTGGAGAGACCCCTGGCAGTTGCCTCTGTGAATGGTCTACCGTTGCCTGATCCAATCATGCTCATCACTGAGCCATTGACATTACTGGTCGGAGCTCTTCACTCAGAACAGATCTCCTTCCTGGTACTACCCAAGGCTATCAATCCTATCCTGCTGGGTCTGCCATGGCTCCGTCTACACGCCCCGACACTCGACTGGAGTTCTGGAGAAGTTCTTCAATGGGGTTCCAGATGCCATAGCCATTGCCTGTCACAAGTCCGTCCTGTTGTGCCCCCTCTGCCTCAGTCACTCTCCGATCTACCTTCTCAGTATGCCAGTTTTGCGGATGTCTTCTGCAAACGAGAGGCTGAGACGTTGCCTCCACATCGGAATTATGACTGTCCCATTGAACTGGTTCCCAATGCTTCTCTTCCCCGTGGACGAGTATATCCTCTCTCCTTGCCAGAGACGTTATCAATGTCAGCCTATATCAAGGAGAACTTGGAGAGGGGTTTTATTCGAAAATCTCCCTACCCGGCCGGGGCAGGATTCTTCTTCGTTAAAAAGAGAGATGAATCTCTCCGACCCTGCATTGACTACCGTGGTCTCAATTAGATCACGGTCAAGAACAAATACCCGTTGCCACTAATTTCCGAGCTGTTTGATCGCATACGAGGAGCCCAAAAATTTTCCAAGCTAGATCTGCGGGGGGCCTATAATCGAATCCGGATTCGCCGGGGTGACGAATGGAAGACGGCATTTAACACCCGCGATGGGCACTACGAATACCTAGTGATGCCCTTCGGACTGTGTAACGCTCCCGCAGTATTTCAGGAGTTCGTTAATGACATCTTCCGAGATCTCCTCTATACGTGTGTTGTAGTTTATCTCGATGATATTCTAATTTTCTCTCCAGATCTGATGACCCATCGGAGGCATGTTTGTCAAGCTCTTCTGCGACTAAGAGAGAATCGCTTGTATGCCAAGTTAGAGAAATGCACCTTTGAAAAGAGGTCTTTGCCCTTCCTGGGCTATGTCATCTCGGATCAAGGCCTTAAGATGGACCCTGAGAAGTTAAAGTCTGTCCTGGAATGGCCACGCCCTCAAGGCCTAAGGGCCATACAGCGGTTCCTGGGTTTCGCCAATTTCTACCGCCAGTTTATTCCGAACTTCTCTTCTCTGACGGCCCCCATCTCTACCCTTAACAAGAAGGGTGTGAACGCCAAGGTATGGAGCCTGACGTATCTCAGCAATTCTCACTGGAAGTGGACGCTTCCTCTGTTGGTGCAGGCGCACTTCTGTTCCAGAGGAGCTCCAAAGGAAAGGCAGTAGTATGTGGCTACTACTCAAGACTGTTTTCCTCTGCTGAGCGCAATTATTCCATTGGAGATCGGGAGCTACTGGCTATCAAATTGGCTCTGGAGGAGTGGAGACATCTTCTGGAGGGTGCCTTCATACAAGTTTGCTCCCAGGTTCCTTGGTCCTTTCGAGATCCTGCAACAAATTAACCCTGTTTCCTATAAACTGCGGCTGCCTCCTACCCTCAGAATCCCTAACTCCTTCCATGTGTCCCTCCTGAAACCAGTGGTCCTGAACCGCTACAGCAAGACCTCTAGTTCCACAGTTGCTCCCAGCGGCCCTTCTGATGTATTCGAAGTAAAGGAGATCCTGGACCGCAAGAGGGTAGGAGGAAGGACTTTCTATTTGGTGGACTGGAGAGGGTTTGGTCCTGAGGAGAGGTCCTGGGAGCCAGAAGAGAACCTCAGCGCCCCTACGCTTATTAAAAAGTTCCTCTCTCACTCTGGCCCCAAGAAGAGGGGGCGTAAGAGGGGGGATGCTGTAGCGCCCATGGTTTACTCACCTCCCGACGCCTGCGGCCATGGATCTGTGAGTGCTGGCCTCTGTCTCCCTCCTAGGAGATGCCAGCGCTCACTTCCGCTCCGTCCGGCTGGGTCCCGTAGGGTGCGCGCGCACGCTCGTGCCCGGCCTTAAAGGGCCAGCGCGCGCAATTAGGAAATCATCATCAACTGCCACGATTTCCTGGTCTATAAGAAGGCCCCTGGCCTTCTAATCCTTGCCTGAGCGTTGTTAGTCTTTCCCAGTCTGTCTCGCAAATGGTCCCTTAAGGGCAGATTCACACGAACGTTGCGTTTTTGCGCGCGCAAACAACGCAGCGTTTTGCGAGCGCAAAAACCATTTGACAGCTGCGTGTGTCATGCGTGTCTGATGCGCGGCTGCGTGATTTTCGCGCAGCCGGCATCATAGAGATGAGGCTTGTCAACGCCCGTCACTGTCCAAGGTGCTGAAAGAGCTAAATCTTTCAGCACCCTCGACAGTGAATGCCGAACACAACAGCGAAAAACCTGTAAAAAAAAAAGATAAAGTTCCTACTTACCGAGAACTTCCCGGCCGTTGCCTTGGTGACGCGTCCTTGGTGACGCGCCTCTCTTGACATCGGGCCCCACCTCCCTGGATGACGCAGCAGTCCAAGTGACCGCTGCAGCCTGTGATTGGCTGCAGCCTGTGCTTGGCCTGTGATTGGCTGGAGCTGTCACTTGAACTGAAGTGTCATCCCGGGAGGTCGGACTGCAGGAAGGAGACAGGAGTAATCGGTAAGTTAGAACTTCGATTTTTTTTACAGGTTAATGTATTTTGGGATCGCAAGTCACTGTCCATGGTGCTGAAACAGTTTAACTCTTTCAGCACCATGGACAGTGACTATCTCCTGACGTCGCGTACCGATAATTTTTTTGCCGGGATCGGCCAAAACGAGTTTGGCCGAACCCGGTGAAGTTCGGTACGCTTGTCCGGCTTCGCTCATCGCAAAGACACTCCGTTTGGATGTTCGGAAACAGAAAAGCACGTGGTGCTTTTCGGTTTTCATTCATCCTTTTCACTGCTGTTGCGCGAATCACGCTCGTCCCACGGAAGTGCTTCCGTGTGGTGCGCGTGATTTTCACGCACCCATTGACTTCAATGGGTGCGTGATGCGCGAAATACGCAGAGTTATTGAACCTGTCGCGCTTTTTGCGCAGCAGACAAACGCTGCGCAAAAAGCACGGACTGTCTGTACTGCCCCATAGACTTGTATTAGTCCATGCGTGCCGCGTGAAAACCACGCGGCCCGCACGGACCGAATACACGCTCGTGTGAATCCCCCCTTAGTGTCTCCCGTTCCAGCTGTTACCCGTGCCCTGTTACCGTTCCTGTATTCCGTATTGGTCCTGTGCCTACCCGCGTTCAAGTGTCTTCTGCCACGTCAAGTGTCTTCTGCCACGTCAAGTGCCACCTGCCACGTCAAGTGCCATCTGCCACATCAAGTGTCTTCTGCCACGTCAAGTGCCATCTGCCACGTCAACTGCCATCTGCCACATCAAGTGTCTTCTGCCACGCCAAGTGCCATCTGCCACGTAAAGTGCCATCTGCCACGCCAAGTGTCATCTGCCACGTCAAGTGTCTACCGCTCATCGGATACTGCCCGCCACGTCTGGCACCACTTGCCGCACCTGCCTCCATCCAGACTGTTTGCATCATGTGGGTCAACTGTCATCCCTAGCAACAAAAACCTCCCTGCCTTACCGATACTCGGCATACAATTCTCTGTGGTAAGTATAGTCTTGATGCACACATAAAGTGAAGGAAATAAGTATTTGATCCCTTGCTGATTTTGTAAGTTTGCCCACTGTCAAAGACATGAACAGTCTAGAATTTTTAGGCTAGGTTAATTTTACCAGTGAGAGATAGATTATATTTTAAAAAAAAACAGAAAATCACAGTCAAAATTATATATATTTATTTGCATTGTGCACAGAGAAATAAATATTTGATCCCTTTGGCAAACAATACTTTATAATTGGTGGCAAAACCCTTGTTGGCAAGCACAGCAGTCAGACGTTTTTTGTAGTTGATGATGAGCTTTGCACACATGTTAATTGGAATTTTGGTCCACTCCTCTTTGCAGATCATCTGTAAATCATTACGATTTCGAGGCTGTCGCTTGGCAACTCGGATATTCAGCTCCCTCCATAAGTTTTCGATGGGATTAAGGTCTGGAGACTGGCTAGGCCACTCCATGACCTTAATGTGCTTCTTTTTGAGCCACTCCTTTGTTGCCTTGGCTGTATGTTTCGGGTCATTGTCGTGCTGGAAGACCCAGCCACGAGCCATTTTTAATGTCCCGGTGGAGGGAAGGAGGTTGTCACTCAGGATTTGACGGTACATGGCTCCATCCATTCTCCCATTGATGCGGTGAAGTAGTCCTGTGCCCTTAGCAGAGAAACACCCCCAAAACATAATGTTTCCACCTCCATGCTTGACAGTGGGGACGGTGTTCTTTGGGTCATAGGCAGCATTTCTCTTCCTCCAAACACGGCGAGTTGAGTTAATGCCAAAGAGCTCAATTTTAGTCTCATCTGACCACAGCACCTTCTCCCAATCACTCTCAGAATCATCCAGATGTTCATTTGAAAACTTCAGATGGGCCTGTACATGTGCCTTCTTGAGTAGGGGCACCTTGCGGGCACTGCAGGATTTTAATCCATTACGGCGTAATGTGTTACCAATGGTTTTCTTGGTGACTGTGGTCCCAGCTGCCTTGAGATCATTAACAAGTTCCCCCGTGTAGTTTTCGGCTGAACTCTCACCTTCCTCAGGATCAAGGATACCCCACGAGGTGAGATTTTGCATGGAGCCCCAGATCAATGTCGATTGACAGTCATTTTGTATGTCTTCCATTTTCTTACTATTGCACCAACAGTTGTCTCCTTCTCACCCAGCGTCTTACTTATGGTTTTGTAGCCCATTCAAGCCTTGTGCAGGTCTATGATCTTGTCCCTGACATCCTTAGAAAGCTCTTTGGTCTTGCCCATGTTGTAGAGGTTAGAGTCAGATTGATTAATTGAGTCTGTGGACAGGAGTCTTTTATACAGGTGACCATGTAAGACAGCTGTCTTTAATGCAGGCACCAAGTTGATTTGGAGCGTGTAACTGGTCTGGAGGAGGCTGAACTCTTAATGGTTGGTAGGGGATCAAATACTTATTTCTCTGTGCACAATGCAAATAAATATATATAATTTTGACTATGTGATTTTCTTGTTTTTTTTATATAATCTATCTCTCACTGGTAAAATTAAGCTAGCCTAAATATTCTAGACTGTTCATGACTTTGACAGTGGGCAAACTTACAGAATCAGCAAGGGATCAAATACTTATTTCCTTCACTGTGTAATATGGCATACAATTGACTATAATTATTTCACATATAAATTCCATGCACCCAAGAAGCCTCTTTTTGTAACTAAAAATTTCAAGGATAATTTTTTTTACTGTATGTTAATAGAAGCAGAAAAAAAAAAGATGACATTTTCAAGAAGTAATCTTTTACCTTTTGAAGAAGATTTAAAATAATTGCTCTGTTTATTCTATGAGAGATATGTGATAATGATCTCAGTCAATGGGTACGTTTCATGTCATCTTATAATCTTACTTGTCAAATAAAATGATAACCCAACACAACATAGTAACATTCTTACTTTAAGGATTACATTGGACTCTCAGCAGGATGAGATGAAAGATAGCTCAGCAGAAGTCTCTCTAAGCAGTACAATCCATCATTAGCTTTTTCCCATTAACTTGACCACAGCATCATAGGAGTTTTTCAAACACTCGTTCATGATAGGAAATGATCTTCATGGAGACAAAAGTTTTTGTTTACAATAAGTTTGGAGGACATGATAAAATGATTGTAGTTACAGATGACTGGGATTGGGCCTAGGAGGTCGAGCAGTGGATATATTTACCACCTCACTAATGGCCACATCAATATATAAAAAAATATCAGTCATTACCAAGGTAGATAGATTCAAAATACGGATAATAAAACATTCATCTTGGCGAGGCTTTTATTTAAGGCCCTTTTAACATCAAATAAAGTAATCTCAAGAAATATATAAGTCCTTTATATTCTCTTCTGTAAAGCTTCTAAGGCCCTTTTAACACAGAGTTTTTTGCAGATGTAATAATTTTGACATGCCGGCAGAAGACTTGGCGCATTTTTTGGTGCGTTTTTCGTCCGCAGCTATTGAGTGTCGTGGGCAAAAAACGCTGCAGCGGCTGCTTTCTCTGCATCCCATTGATGCCAATGGAAGGTTAGAGATTGAAACGCCTGAAGAAAGAGCATCCAAATAAAGAACCCAGCACTCGCGTGAGTGCCGGGATTCTTTATTTGAAACATTGGAATATTTCCCCTCCGCGTGCACCACATTGGAAGAAACAGATTGCCGACCACACTTTTCTATATTGTAAAAAGTGCATGACGCTTCTTTTCCCCACAAGCTTTTTTTTCTGTTCGCCAGTTTGTGGAAGACCCGACTAGAGGTGAAGCTCTGTTGGATCTGGTCATTTCTAATAATGCAGATCTTGTTGGGAACGTCGATGTTTGTGAAAACCTCGGTAACAGTGATCACAATATAGTTACATTTTACCTATACTGTAAAAAACAAACACAGGCTGGGAGGGCAAAAACACATAATTTTAAGAAGGCCAATTTCCCCAGGATGAGGGCGGCAATTCAGGATATAGACTGGGAAGAACTAATGTCAAATAATGGGACAAATGATAAATGGGAGATTTTCAAATCTACTTTGGGTAATTATAGTGCAAAATTTATTCCTACAGGTAACAAGTATAAACGACTAAAATGAAACCCCACATGGCTTACACCTTCTGTAAAAAGGGAAATACATGACAAAAAAAGGGCATTTAAAAAATACAAATCTCAGGGTACAACTGTAGCCTTTGTAAAATATAAAGAGCTTAATAAAATCTGTAAAAAGATAATAAAATCAGCAAAAATACAAAATGAAAGGCAGGTGGCCAAGGATAGTAAAACAAATCCTAAAAAATTCTTCAAGCATATAAATGCAAAAAAGCCAAGGTCTGAACATGTAGGACCCTTAGATAGTGGTAATGGGGAGTTGGTCACAGGGGATCAAGAGAAGGCAGAGTTACTAAATGGGTTCTTCCGCTCTGTATATACAACAGAAGAAGGAGCAGCTGATGTAGCCGCTGCCAGTGCTGTTAATATATCAGTTGATATACTGAATTGGATGAATGTAGATATGGTGCAAGCTAAATTAAATAAAATAAATGTACACAAGGCCCCGGGACCAGATGGGTTACACCCTAGAGTTTTTAAGGAGCTTAGTTCAGTTATTTCTGTCCCCCTCTTCATAATATTTAGAGAGTCTCTCATGACTGGTATAGTGCCAAGGGACTGGCGCAGGGCAAATATGGTGCCTATTTTCAAAAAGGGCTCTAGGTCTTCGCCGGGTAATTATAGACCAGTAAGCTTAACATCAATTATGGGGAAAATGTTTGAGGGGCTATTGAGGGACTATATACAGAATTATGTGACAATAACTAGTATTATAAGTGACAGCCAGCACGGTTTTACAAAGGACAGAAGCTGTCAAACCAACCTTATTTTTTTCTATGAAGAGGTAAGCAGAAGCCTAGACAGAGGGGCCGCTGTGGATATAGTGTTTTTGGACTTTGCAAAGGCATTTGACACTGTCCCCCATAGACGTCTAATGGGTAAATTAAGGACCATAGGTTTAGAAAGTATAGTTTGTAATTGGATTGAGAATTGGCTCAAGGACCGTATCCAGAGAGTTGTGGTCAATGATTCCTACTCTGAATGGTCCCCAGTCATAAGTGGTGTACCCCAGGGTTCAGTGCTGGGACCACTATTATTCAACTTATTTATTAATGATATAGAGGATGGTATTAATAGCACTTTTTCTATTTTTGCAGATGACACCAAGCTATGCAATATAGTTCAGACTATGGAAGATGTTTGTGAATTGCAGGCAGATTTAAACAAACTAAGTGTTTGGGCATCCACTTGGCAAATGAAGTTTAATGTAGATAAATGAAAAGTTATGCACCTGGGTACGAACAACCTGCATGCATCATATGTCCTAGGGAGAGCTACACTGGGGGAGTCACTTGTTGAGAAGGATCTGGGTGTACTTGTAAATCATAAACTAAATAACAGCATGCAGTGTCAATCAGCTGCTTCAAAGGCCAGCAGGATATTGTTGTGTATTGAAAGAGGCATAGACTCGCGGGACAGGGATGTAATATTACCACTTTAAAAAGCATTAGTGAGTCCTCATCTAGAATATGCAGTTTAGTTCTGGGCTCCAGTTCATAGAAAGGATGCCCTGGAGTTGGAAAAAATACAAAGAAGAGCAACAAAGCTAATAAGGGGCATGGAGAATCTAAGTTATGAGGAAAGATTTAGCCTTGAGAAAAGACGACTAAGGGGGGACATGATTAACTTATATAAATATATGAATGGCACATACAAAAAATATGGTGAAATCCTGTTCCATGTAAAACCCCCTCAAAAAAACAAGGGGGCACTCCCTCCGTCTGGAAAAAGAAAGGTTCAACCTGCAGAGGCAACAAGCCTTCTTTACTGTGAGAACTGGGAATTTATGGAATAGCCTACCGCAGGAGCTGGTCACAGCAGGTACAGTAGATGGCTTTAAAAAAGGTTTAGATAATTTCCTAGAACAAAAAAATATTAGCTCATATGTGTAGAAATTTTTTACTTCCCCTTTCCCATCCCACTTCCCCTTTCCCTTTCCCATCCCTTGGTTGAACTTGATGGACATGTGTCTTTTTTCAACCGTGCAAACTATGTAACTATGTAACTATGTAACCTCCGCCTTCCTTTGAAATCAATGCTGAGGGATGACCTCGTAACTATGTACAGTGAAGGAAATAAGTATTTGATCCCTTGCTGATTTTGTAAGTTTGCCCATTGTCAAAGACATGAACAGCCTAGAATTTTTAGGCTAGGTTAATTTTACCAGTGAGAGATAGATTATATTTAAAAAAAAAAAGAAAATCACATAGTCAAAATTATATATATTTATTTGCATTGTGCACAGAGAAATAAGTATTTGATCCTCTACCAACCATTAACAGTTCAGCCTCCTCCAGACCAGTTACACGCTCCAAATCAACTTGGTGCCTGCATTAAAAACAGCTGTCTTAAATGGTCACCTGTATAAAAGACTCCTGTCCACAGACTCAATTAATCAGTCTGACTCTAACCTCTACAACATGGGCAAGACCAAAGAGCTTTCTAAGGATGTCAGAGACAAGATCATAGACCTGCACAAGGCTGGAATGGGCTACAAAACTATAAGTAAGACGCTGGGTGAGAAGGAGACAACTGTTGGTGCAATAGTAAGAAAATGGAAGACATACAAAATGACTGTCAATCGACATTGATCTGGGGCTCCATGCAAAATCTCACCTCGTGGGGTATCCTTGATCCTGAGGAAGGTGAGAGCTCAGCCGAAAACTACATGGGAGGAACTTGTTAATGATCTCAAGGCAGCTGGGACCACAGTCACCAAGAAAACCATTGGTAACACATTACGCCGTAATGGATTAAAATCCTGCAGTGCCCGAAAGGTCCCCCTGCTCAAGAAGGCACATGTACAGGGCCGTCTGAAGTTTGCAAATGAACATCTGGATGATTCTGAGAGTGATTGGGAGAAGGTGCTGTGGTCAGATGAGACTAAAATTGAGCTATTTGGCATTAATTAAACTCGCCGTGTTTGGAGGAAGAGAAATGCTCCTTATGACCCAAAGAACACCGTCCCCACTGTCAAGCATGAAGGTGGAAACATTATGTTTTGGGGGTGTTTCTCTGCTAAGGGCACAGGACTACTTCACCACATCAATGGGAGAATGGATGGAGCCATGTACCGTCAAATCCTGAGTGACAACCTCCTTCCCTCCACCAGGATATTAAAAATGGCTCGTGGCTGGGTCTTCCAGCACGACAAAGACCCAAAACATACAGCCAAGGCAACAAAGGAGTGGCTCAAAAAGAAGCACATTAAGGTCATGGAGTGGCCTAGCCAGTCTCCAGACCTTAATCCCATCGAAAACTTATGGAGGGAGCTGAAGATCCAAGTTGCCAAGCGACAGCCTTGAAATCTTAAAGATTTACAGATGATCTGCAAAGAGGAGTGGGAAAAAATTCCATCTAACATGTGTGCAAAGCTCATCATCAACTACAAAAAACGTCTGACTGCTGTGCTTGCCAACAAGGGTTTTGCCACCAAGTATTAAGTCTTGTTTGCCAAAGGGATCAAATACTTATTTCTCTGTGCACAATGCAAATAAATATATATAATTTTGACTGTGATTTCCTTTTTTTTTTTTTTTATATAATCTATCTCTCACTGGTAAAATTAACCTAGCCTAAAAAATCTAGACTGTTCATGTCTTTGAAAGTGGGCAAACTTACAAAATCAGCAAGGGATCAAATACTTATTTCCTCCACTGTATAAATATATCAAAGGTCAATACAGAGATCTCTCCCATGATCTATTTATAGCCAGGACTGTAACTATAACAAGGGGTCATCCACTACATCTGAAGAAGGTTTCTACATCAACATAGAAGGGTTTTTTTACTGTAACAGCAGTGATACTATGGAACTCTCTGCCAGATTAAGTTGTTCTGTTGGATTCAGTGAAATTATTCAAAAGGGGCCTGGGTGCCTTTCTTGGAAGTAATAATAATATAAATTATGTGCAATAGATTATTGGAGATGGTATGCTTATCCAAGGATCTCTCTCTCTCTCTCTCTCTACTGAACAAACACTTGACACCATGATTACTAGGTTTAGATCACGTGGTTACCCACCACCACGACTAAGCATCGCCAAACAATAATACACACCAACACTCTCTTAGGGCCTGTTCACATCAGCGTTGTCTTTCTGTTGAGAGGTTCCGTCTGAGTTTTCCGTCGGGGGAACCCCTCAACGGAAAGGCAAACGGAAACCATAACTTCAGTTTGCAGCACCATTGATCTCAATGGTGAAGGATACTTTGCTAAAGGTTTCCGTTTGTCACCATTATGAAAGGGTTCCGTTTTTTTGACGGAATAAATAGCGCAGTCGACTGCGCTATTGATTCCATCAAATATTGTAAATAGATTCAGCAGTTATGCATATTTATTTATTGATAGTACTCAGGTGGCATTGGTGTTCGCAGAGTGCTGCCGCCATTTTCTTGTGTACTATACTGCTTTGCAGTTGCAGGCATACTTGCACCTGTATACATGTTTTGTTTTATTTTGCTGGAATGTGCTGATTAAACTTTGTTGTCTTTTATGTATTGCATAAATGTGGGTTTAGTGACTGCCTCCATTTTTTGATCTTGCACTCCTACCATTTGGCCCTGGGTGATTTTAATTAGTTTAATGCTGTTCCTACCATCCCCAAGTATATGTAGGCTTAGTCCCAATACTGGGTGTATGAGCAGTGTAGGGACCCACCTTATAGAGGTCGCCTCGTCGTGGCAAGTGGGCTTACACAATTTGATCAAAATGTGCGCTAAGAACCCTGTACATATAGTCCACCCCTGTATATAGTGCTCCGCAGATAGCCCACCCCTGTATATAGTATATACAGGGGTGGGCTATCTGTGGAGCACTATATACAGGGGTGGACTATCTAGTGGAGCACTATATACAGGGGTGGACTATATGTACAGGGGGGCTATATACAGGGGTGGGCTATCTGTGAAACACTATATACAGGGCTGGACTATATGTGGAGCACTATATACAGGGGTGGACTATATGTGGAGCTATATCTACAGGGGTGGGCTATATCTACAGGGGAGCTATATACAGGGTTGGGCTATATGTGTAGCACTATATACAGGGCTGAGCTATATCTACAGGGCGCTATATACAGGGGTGGGCTATCTGTAGAGCACTATAGGGGGAGTTATTTGTGGGACACTATATACAGGGGTGGGCTATATGGGGGCACTATCTACAGGGGGCTCTATGGCAGACACTATCTACAGGGGGCACAGTGTGTGTGTGTGTGTGGGGGGGGGGACACGGTGTATGGTGCTATTATAGTGTGTGGTGCAGTGTTTGTCACTATTATATTTAGGGGTGTAGTGTGTGGTATAATGAGAACTTTATCTTTATTCATCGGTGTAGAAATGTTGGAAAAGTGAGAAGCTGAAGCCATCTGAGCGGCAAACTGCAGAAATGGTCTGTGACCGGGAGAAGTCACCATAGAGGTCTGGACCGGATGGAGAAAAAGAACTAGAATCTGAGACGTCACCGGTGAGTCACTTGATGTAAATGTTTATTCTGCCTCTAATCAGTAATGTAGTCACTGTTTGATCTGCAGCGAGATGATGGGTGGTGTGATTATGATAGGATTTATTTTTTGTGAAACAGCAACTCCCAGCATATCCTTATCATTGTTCGGGCCATGCTGGGAGCTGTAGTTTTACGCCGTACAAACCTGTACAGAAGGGGTTGCACTAAATTGAGCTGTATTTGTGCTGGGGCTGTATATATGTATTGAGCTTGGTTCTGGGGCTGTATATATGTGCTGAGCTTGGTTCTGGTGTGTATTTATGTACTGAGCTTGGTTCTGGTTTTGTGTATAGAACTATATTGCTTGTAAAACGTACAAACGTTTTTATGCTCGCGTTACATAAAAAGAAATGTTGAAAAGAAATGACACGTCATTGATTGGTAGTGAAAACAAACACGGTGAGGGGGAAGGAGATGTCGGGAAAGAGCTTGGGGGGGGCGCCAAACTGAATCTTTGCCCCGGGTGCTGGAGAACCTAGCTACGCCTCTGCTGGTTCCTACCATCCGCAAGTATATGTAGGTTTAGTCCCAGTTCTGGATGTATGAGCAGCGTAGGGACCCACCTTATAGAGCTCGCCTTGTTGTTGCAGATGGGCTCACAGAATTTGATCAAAATGTGCGCTAAGAACCTCACTATTGTAAGTAGATTTAGCAGCAATGCATATTTATTTATTTATTTATAGTGTTTAGGTGGCATTGGTGTTTGCAGTGTGCTGTCGCCATTTTTTTTGTGTACTGTATTGTTTTGCAGGCACAGGCGTACTTGCACCTGTATACACGTTTTGTTTCATTCTGCTGGAATGTGCTGATTAAACTTTTTTGTCTCTTATGTATGGATATATCTAGATAAATAGATCTATCTATCTATCTACACAATGTAAATAGTTGGAGCAGCACTGTGAAGCAAACCTTGCGGCGGGTGCAGAACCTTCCAGAGGAGTGACCTCTCCCCAAGATCAAAGTTCAAAAAATAGGCGAGGAAGCAGCACTCCAAAAGTATCAAAATGATTTATTCACCACCACATCTTAGTGCAACGTTTTACCCTCGCGCTTGAAAATGCCCTCAATGTGAGGGTGAAACGTTGCACTAAGATCTGGTGGTGAATAAATCCTGTTGGTACTTTTGGAGTGCTGCTTCCTCGCTTATTTTGTATGTATATATATATATATATATATATATATTAGCAGAAAATTTCCTATATATATATATATATATATATACACATACATATATATATATATATATACACGCATTCCACCCTGTGGGATCCAATAAAGAAATCATAACGTGCAGCATACATTTTTATAAGACGGGAGCCTTTGTGTGAAGGATGGAACTGTGTGGCATTCATCACAGGTATATGTTAAATGCATACCCTGGGGGCGGCTCTCCAGGGCTGAAGTCCCAGGGAATAGCATCAGGTAGCGCTGGTACAGGGATTATGGTCCTAGGGAAGATCCTGGCATCACTGTACATATATATACAATGAAGTCAGGGGCTTTTCTGGTCCCAGAGTTCCCATCCAGAGGGCTTTCGATGCTCTGGCCCGGGACTCCGCAGTTGAAAGCCCCTAATATCACTGTTCAAATATAGATAGTGATGTCAGGTGCTTTGCCAGTCCCGGAGTCCTCTGTCAGAGCACTTCCCGTGATCTAGCTTAGAACTCAGTAGTTAAAAGCTCCTGACAGTGAAGGAAATAAGTATTTGATCCCTTGCTGATTTTGTAAGTTTGCCCACTGTCAAAGACATGAACAGTCTAGAATTTTTAGGCTAGGTTAATTTTACCAGTGAGAGATAGATTATATTTTAAAAAAAACTGAAAATCACATAGTCAAAATTATATATATTTATTTGCATTGTGCACAGAGAAATAAGTATTTGATCCCTTTGGCAAACAAGACTTAATACTTGGTGGCAAAACCCTTGTTGGCAAGCACAGCAGTCAGACGTTTTTTGTAGTTTATGATGAGGTTTGCACACATGTTAGATGGAATTCTGGCCCACTCCTCTTTGCAGATCATCTGTAAATCATTAAGATTTCGAGGCTGTCGCTTGGCAACTCGGATCTTCAGCTCCCTCCATAAGTTTTCGATGGGATTAAGGTCTGGAGACTGGCTAGGCCACTCCATGACCTTAATGTGCTTCTTTTTGAGCCACTCCTTTGTTGCCTTGGCTGTATGTTTCGGGTCATTGTCGTGCTGGAGAACCAGCCACGAGCCATTTTTAATGTCCTGGTGGAGGGAAGGAGGTTGTCACTCAGGATTTGACGGTACATGGCTCCATCCATTCTCCCATTGATGCGGTGAAGTAGTCCTGTGCCCTTAGCAGAGAAACACCCCCAAAACATAATGTTTCCACCTCCACGCTTGACAGTGGGGACGGTGTTCTTTGGATCATAGGCAGCATTTCTCTTCCTCCAAACACGGCGAGTTGAGTTAATGCCAAAGAGCTCAATTTTAGTCTCATCTGACCACAGCACCTTCTCCCAATCACTCTCAGAATCATCCAGATGTTCATTTGCAAACTTCAGACGGGCCTGTACATGTGCCTTCTTGAGCAGAGGGACCATGCGGGCACTGCAGGATTTTAATCGATTACGGCGTAATGTGTTACCAATGGTTTTCTTGGTGACTGTGGTCCCAGCTGCCTTGAGATCATTAACAAGTTCCCCCCCCGTGTAGTTTTCGGCTGAGCTCTCACCTTCCTCAGGATCAAGGATACCCCACGAGGTGAGATTTTGCATGGAGCCCCAGATTGATGTTGATTGACAGTCATTTTGTATGTCTTCCATTTTCTTACTATTGCACCAACAGTTGTCTCCTTCTCACCCAGCGTCTTACTTATGGTTTTGTAGCCCATTCCAGCCTTGTGCAGGTCTATGATCTTGTCCCTGACATCCTTAGAAAGCTCTTTGGTCTTGCCCATGTTGTAGAGGTTAGAGTCAGACTGATTAATTGAGTCTGTGGACAGGAGTCTTTTATACAGGTGACCATTTAAGACAGCTGTCTTTAATGCAGGCACCAAGTTGATTTGGAGCGTGTAACTGGTCTGGAGGAGGCTGAATTCTTAATGGTTGGTAGGGGATCAAATACTTATTTCTCTGTGCTCAATGCAAATAAATATATATAATTTTGACTATGTGATTTTCAGTTTCTTTTTAAATATAATCTATCTCTCACTGGTAAAATTAACCTAGCCTAAAAATTCTAGACTGCTCATGTCTTTGACAGTGGGCGAACTTAGAAAATCAACAAGGATCAAATACTTATTTCGTTCACTGTATATGTGTGACATCAGGGAGTCTATGGCCAGAGCCAGGGGCGGATCAAGGGTACCATGGGCCCCGGGCAGTTCACAAAGTGGGCCCCCCAACTCTGAAGACGTTGTACCGTATATTTGCAGATTTCAGTTTAGGCGGTCCAAGCTTAGTACATAAATACAACACCAGAACCAAGCTCAGTACATATATATACAGCACCAGAACCAGGATCAGTACATATATACAGCACCAGAACAAAGCTCAGTACATATATACAGCACCAGAACAAAGCTCAGTACATATATACAGCACCAGAACAAGGATCAGTACATAAATTCAGCACCAAAACCAATCTCAGTACATAAATACAACACCAGAACAAAGCTCAGTACATATATACAGCCCCAGAACTGAGTTCAGTACATAAATATACAGCCACAGATCCAAGCTCAGTACATAAATACAGCTCGAGAACCAAGATCAGTACAAACCCATATAGTATAAGAAAAGGTACAATGTACAGCAGAAGTCATTATCCAAAGATAGATTTTTAATATTAGTAATTATGCCAGTATAAGTGTGACATTTCTTTCATGTCTCTGACCTTCATCAGGCACTGTAATATCCTGGGTCCTGCGTAATGGCGCTTAGTGTATGGCGGCTTGCCGCATGTGGAGCGCCTCCACATGTGGCAAGCCGCCATACACTAAGCGTCATTATGCAGGACCCAGGATATTACAGTGCCTGATGAAGGTCAGAGACATGACCGAAACATCGCACTTATACTGGCATAATTACTAATATTAAAAATCTATCTTTGGATAACGACTTCTGGTGTGCATTGTACCTTTTCTTATACTATATGGGTTTGGCCCCTACGCATGCACCCATACGAAGACCTAGTGCGGCCTGAACACCTTCAAATCAAGTACATATATACAGTGCCATAACGAAGCACAGTGCATATATAGAGCCCCAGAACCAAACTCAGTACATAAATATACAGCCCCAGAACCAAGCTCATTACATATATACAACACCAGAACTAAGCTCAGTACCTATATACAACACCAGCACAAATACAGTACAGAGATCATTTGCAAATTCAGGTTAACCCCTGCCATATAAGTTTGTATGACATAAAATGAAAGCTCCCAGTATAGCCTGAACAATGGTAAGGATATGCTGGGAGTTGCTGTTTCACAGAACAGAATGCTACCATCCGTCATCTCGCTGCAGATCATACAGTGACTACAGTACTGATCAGTCACATGGAGAATAAACATTTACATTGAGTGACTCACAGGTGACGTCTCAGATTATTTTTTGGTCTTTTTCTCTTTTCTTCTTCATCCGGTCCAGACCTCTATGATGACTTCTCTCGACCCCGGCCCATTTCTGGAGTTTGCCGCTCAGATGTCTTTGGATCCTCACTTTTCCAACATTTCCGCACCTATAAACAAAGATAAAACTCTCATGGTGCCACACACTGTGCCCCTAAATATAATAGTATCACACACTGCTCCCCTGAATACAATAGTAATATACAGTGTGCCCCTGAATATAATAGAACCAACCGTACTCTGTGCCTATTAATTAAA
Source organism: Rhinoderma darwinii (assembly GCF_050947455.1). Lineage (NCBI taxonomy): Eukaryota > Metazoa > Chordata > Amphibia > Anura > Rhinodermatidae > Rhinoderma > Rhinoderma darwinii. Next base: position 600,457,456 of record NC_134687.1, on the reverse strand, counting down.
TTGAGTCAAACACTATGAAGTAAAACTCCACACACACTCAAAATGCCCCCTGGAGATAGCGCCAGTCACAATGCACCCTGTAGAAAGCGCCAGTCACACTGCCCCTGTAGATAGCGCCAGTCACACTGCCTCCTCTAGATAGCACCAGTCACAATGCCCCCTGTAGATAGTGCCAGTCACACTGCCCCCTATAGATAGCACCAGTCACACTGCCCCCTGTACATAGCGCCAGTCACAATGCCCCCTGTAGAGAGTGTCAGTCACAATCCCCTCTGCTAATAATGTCCCTGTAGATAGCACCAGTCACAACGCCCCCTGTAGATAGCGCCAGTCACAATTCCCCTTGTACATATATGCCCCCTTGTACATATATGCGCACTGTGTAGATATCCCCCCCCCCCCAGGCTGACACAGAACAAAAAAAAACATTGTCACCTGTCCCTGTTGCTGCATTGTCCTCCAGCAACGCAGGACTGATCAGAGATCAGGCGGGGTCATGCAGCTTAACGGCGCAATCGGCGTGATGATGTCATCACGCTGACTTCTTCATTCGTAAACCAACGAATGGGAGGAACGGAACGGATAGTTTGGCCACTACTAAAGTAAGCAATTGTATCCGCGTCCTAAGGTGAGAGGTCCCTTTTCACCCCGGTCCTCTGAAACAGCTGTAATTTTAACTTTTAGCCTCGGGCCCTGGGAACTTGCCCAGATTGCCCTCATTATAATCCGTCTCTAGCCAGAGTGATTCTGATGCTCTGGCCAGGGAGTAGTGAAAGTCCCTGACATCACTGTCTATATATAGACAGTGACGTTAAGGCCTTTTCTCATTCTCGGAGTCCCCTGCCAGAGCACTTCCGACGTTCTGGCCGGGGACTCCTGTAGCAAAAAGCTGCTGACATCACTGTCCATATATGGACAGTGACGTCAGGAGTTTCCCCAGGAACAGAGCTTCAGGTAGCGCTCTGTCTGGGGGGTACAGGCGACGTATCTCACTGTACACCTATACAGTTGAATACGTCGCTAACTTCCATATGAGTTGACCGACGGAAAAAAATGTGAATTATATAGAGGTCTTACTGCCAGGTTTCTCCACAGATTATAACAGATCGCTGGATGTCTTAGTGGGGACATTTTGTGATCAGCTTATTGTCAAGAGCGCCTTCTAAACAAGTAAAAATTGTCTAAAGCGGAGAAACCCTTTAAGATAGATGCAGCATCAAATAAATCGATTTAAAAAAATATAAATAATTGAAAAAAAAATAGGCTAAATATATTTTTCTATAAAGAGGAATGAAATAATATTAATAAGTTGCAAATCTATTGGATATTTATTTCAATACCATTTTTGATGAGATGAGCACTAAGAACATTCTGAGCAGATGTACACATTTTTACATGTAAAAGAAAAATCAGTCGCTGACTAAATCTGATAAATACACAGTAATTAATAGTAATCAGAATCGTTAAAACAGGGATAACCCTCATTAGTCAAGAACTGCTTTTCAGTAATTTTATTCCGATTAAATTAAGTAATTAGGACATAAATGTATCTTTTATTTGGAGTAATTTCAGTCGCTATTTATATTTAATTTATACTTAAAAAATATCCTAAAAAAGAGTCTCCCACAGATTGGAATTCTGAACACTTTCCTTAATACCATAAAAATATTATACTTATTAGAGTTCGTATATTACCATAATTAGCCACAAATAGAGATAAGAAAAACTCCAACAGTTTGAGGAGTTGAGTGGTCACCTGGGAATATAATTTTTAAATCAAGAAGACTGTACTAATGACTACCGAAAATTTAAAGTGAAATTCTGGGCTAATTTTTATAATTACTATAATGGAGCTACTAGGGTAATTTAACACATCAGGAGCGTTAATTTTTTCACTTGGGAACCTAAAATGCAAGTTTCTAAGTTCCTGTTGACATTACGTTTTGGCCCTATGTTTATCTTGTACGTTGGGAAAGCTTGTACTTTGGGAAATGTCCTATTGGTCTCCATTGGGCTGATATACATTGGAATACCTTTTTATGGGTGATGGAATAATGTAGTATACTACATTATTCCATACTGACATAAGAGTCAGATGCCCGGAAGTGAGTGCCGGCGTCTCCCTGGAGGGAGATGCCGCCGAGAACACAGACGTCCATGGCCGGGGCCGTCAGAGGGTAGTCTGAACGACGGCCCTCAGCCATAGAGGTTACAGCATCCCCCCTCTTACGCCCCCTCTTCTTGGGGCCAGAGTGGGAGAGAAATCTCTTCACGAGGACAGGGGCATCAATGTTCTCCTCTGGCTCCAAAGACCTCTCTTCAGGACCAAATCCCCTCCAATCCACCAAATAAAACATCCTTCCTCCCACTTTCTTGGTGGCCAGGATCTCCCTCACTTTGAAAGTCCCTGACAAACTGCCAGGAGCCACTGCGGAACTAGGAGTCCTGGAGAAGCGGTTCAGGACCACGGGCTTCAGCAAGGAGACATGGAAGGAGTTATGGATCTTGAGAGTAGGAGGCAGCCGAAGCTTGTAAGGCACAGGATTGATTTGTAGCAGAATCTCAAAGGGCCTGAGGAACCTGGGAGCAAACTTGCAAGATGGCACCCTCAGCCGGATATTCCTGGAAGAAAGTGGGGAGGTTCTCGTCTTCTAGTGTTTGCCTTTCTCTTCATGCGGTCCACAACCAGCAGAATAGAAGATCATGTCTATTGCCATATCTGCAGAAAGTCCCTGAAGTTAGAGTCAGCTGCAGGCACCTGGGACAAAGTAGAGAGACAGGAAGAGGTATACGAGGATGTTGGCTATAGACGATGAAGAACGGACTGGAGGTGGTGGACTCACTACACTGCATTCCAAATTAATATGCAAATGTTATTTTTCGCTGATTTTCCTAAATAGTCTATGCAAATGACAGTCAGTATAATCTTCAAGCCATCAACCGTTGGAGTATAATGCAAATTTTATTGAAAAAATCTCCTAATGATAACAGATTTTTTTTTAGAAGTAAAAAACTCAAAATGCACTGTTTCAAATTATTATGCACAACAGAGGTCAAAACATTTTAAAGGTTGTAAAGAGAACTAAAATGGTAATTTGTTGAATTTGCAGCATCAGGAGGTCATATTTACAGAAATCAAAAGCTCTTTCAATCAAAAAAAACTTAACAGGCCAAGTTACATGTTAACATAGGACCCCTTCTTTGATATCACCTTCACAATTCTTGCATCCATTGAATTTGTGAGTATTTGGACAGTTTCTGCTTGAATATCTTTGCAGGATGTCAGAATAGCCTCCCAGAGCTTCTGTTTTGATGTGAACTACCTCCCACCCTCATAGATATTTTGCTTGAGGATGCGCTAAAGGTTCTCAATAGGGTTGAGGTCAGGGGAACATGGGGGCCACATCATGAGCTTCTCTCATTTTATGCCCATAGCAGCCAATGACACAGAGGTATTCTTTGCAGCATGAGATGGTGCATTGTCATGCATGAAGATAATTTTGCTACGGAAGGCACGGTTCTTCTTTTTGTACCAAGGAAGAAAGTGGTTAGTCATAAACTCTACATACTTTGCAGAGGTCATTTTCACACTGTCAGGGATCCTAAAGTAGCCTACCAGCCCTCTCCCCATGATTCCAGCCTAAAACATGCTGACGTCGCAGCCTTGTTGGGACATGGTGGCCATTCACGAACCATCCCCTACTCCATCCATCAAGCAAGCCAGTCAAGGGAACAAAATGAGCCATTTTAAAAAACCGATCCACCACCACCCAGATCACACTGCATCCCGCAGAGGCAGATCTGTGACAAAGTCCATAGCAACCACTGCCAGGTGTCGGGCACAGGCAGTGGTTGGAGCAGACCGGCTGGTCTGGAGTGGGCAACTTTGTTTGCTGCGCACACCGTACAGGAGGAAACCATGACGTCTTTGGGCAGCGTGGGCCACCAGAACTGACGGGAAAATAGGTCTCGGGTCTTACGGGCACCCGTGTGACCTGCCAGCTTGGAACTGTGACCACAGCGAAGGATTCATCCTCTGCCTGCCAGACGTACAAAAGTCCTTCCCGGAGGAATGCCTCTAACTTGCAAAGGGTTAACAGAATATATGCAGGAAGGGTCGATAATATTCTGTGGGGACTCCACAGTGTCCTCTGTTTCAATTGACCTAGACAAGTCATCGGCCCTCACATTCTTGTCGGCAGGTCGGTAGTGGAGTTAGAAACGGAACCAAGCAAAGAACAACGGCCACATGGCTTGACGAGGATTCAGCCATTGAGCCGTCAGTAGATAGGTCAGGTTCTTGTGGTCCGTGAAGACCAGGATAGGATGAGCTGCGCCTTACAGTAGGTGTCTGCACTGCTGCAGGGCCAGCTTGATGGCCAGTAACTCCCAATCCTCAATCGAGTAGCTGCGCTCTGCTGGAGAAAACAGCTTATAATAGTAGCCACATACCACAGTCTTGCCTTTCGAATCTCTCTGGAACAAAAGTGCATTGGCACCAACAGAGGAAGCGTCCACCTCTAATGAAACTGTAGGGATACATCAGGGTGATGAAGAATAGAGGCTGACGTGAAGGCCTTTTTTAAGGTTTTAAATGCGACTTCGGCTTTTGGAGTCCACACCTTGGCATTCATGCCCTTTTTAGTTAGGGTAGAGATGGGAGCTGTCAAAGACGAGAAGTTGGGAATGAACAGCTGGTAGAAGTTGGTGAATCCCAGGAAGCGTTGTATGGCCCTTGAGCCTTGGGGGCGTAGCCATTCCAGGACAGCCTTTACCTTCTCAGAGTCCATTTTGAGACCCTGATCGGAGATGATATAGCCCAGGAAGAGAAGAGACTTATTTTCAAACATGCACTTCTGCATGATGAGTTACAAGATCTGGGGAAAAAAAATCAAAATGTCATCGAGATACACCACAACACAGACATAGAGGAGATCACGAAAAATGTAATTGACAAATTCTTGAAACACCGCGGGGGCGTTACACAGGCCGAAGGGTATGACCAGATATTTGTAGTGTCCATCAAGTGTATTAAATGCAGTCTTCCACTCATCACCCTGACGAATCCGGATTAGATTATAAGCCCCCCGCAGGTCTAGCTTAGAAAAAGAATTTGCCCCCCCCCGTATGTGATCAAACAGTTCCGAAATCAAAGGCAATGGGTACCTGTTCTTCACCGTGATCTGGTTGAGGCCTCATTAGTCAATGCAGGGTCGGAGGGATCCATCTTTCTTCTTGACAAAGAAAAACCCGGCTCCGGCCGGGGATGAGTATTTACATATGAAGCCCCTCTCCTGATTCTCCGTAATGTAGGCTGACATAGACTGGGTCTCAGGCAAGGAGAGAGGGTATACTCTACCTTGAGGAGGGGACGAATCAGGAACCAAGTCATACACTCGATGCAGTGGCAATTTTTCTGCTTCCTTCTTGTTGAAGACAACTGAGAACATAGAGTAACAAGAAGGCAACCCTCCCAGTGACTGATGCGGAGGAGACTGAGGCAGATGGGCATGCACCAGACAGCGGTCGAGACACATGGTACCCCACTGGAGAACTTCTCCGGAGTTCCAATCCAGGACTGGGGCGTGTAGACGGAGCCAAGGCAAACCCAGCAGCACGGAGTTGACGGCCTTGGGCAGGACAAACATTGAGATGAGTTTAGAGTGAAGAACTCCCACTTGGAGTCTTAACGGCTTGGTCACGGGACAAAACTGGGTCAGGCAAAGGCAGTCCATCTACCGAGGCAACGATCAACGGCCTTTCCAGCAGAACAGTGGGCAACTGAACAAGATCCACAAGGTCTTGGCAGATGAAATTGGCTGCAGAGCTAGAGTCCAGGTAGGCAGAGACTGGATAGGGCCTCTTGCCAGCGACGATGGTCACAGGAATGAACAGTTTGGAGGAGAGTAGTCTATTAAATGCAGTATCGCCCAGGGTTGTCTCTCCAACCAATTACTAGGCTTTGGGGTTTCTTGGCTTCTGGGGGCACAGACGCACGACATGACCAGCGAGGCTGCAATATAAACAGAGTCCAGAGGTGCGCCTGCGCTGTTTCTCTAGAACAGACAGTTTAAGCCGATCCACCTGCATCGGAACCTGGGGTGGAGTAGTAGAAGAAGGCAAAAGGAGTTGCTGGAAGTTGGACGCCAGTCTAGGAAGCCATCTCTCCTGTCGAATCTCTTGAGATCTCTCTCTGAGCCTAATGTCCACTTGAGTAGCAAGTGGAATCAGGTCGTCCAAGGCAGCTGGTAGATATCGAGCAGCAAGTTTGTCCCTGATCTCGAGCGATAGACCATGCCAGAAGGATGCTACCGAGGCCTCATTGTTCCAGGACAGTTCTCCTGCCAGGGTCCGGAACTGGATGGTGTATTCGCCCACGGAGGCGTCCTCCTGTCGAAGGTTAAAGATAGCAGTGGCTGCCGACGAGACTCACCCATACTCCTCAAATATGGTACGTAATAACCGCACGAACCCCTGGAAGTCTCGAGTCTCGGGTCCCTGTCGTTCCCAGATTGGATTCGCCCACTCCAGGGCCTTGCCGGCAAGTAGAGACATAATGAAGCCGATCCTGGCTCCGTCCGATGGAAATGCTCAGGCGTGCAGAGTGAAGTGTATATGGCATTGGCTCAGAAACCCCCTGCACGTACTTGCGTCTCCATGGAACCGAGGTGGCAATGGCAGCGAGAACTGAGGATCCGAACTGGAGCTACCAGGAAATGTAGCAGGAGGGTCGATCGGAGGAGCTTGCATATTAGCGGAGAAGGAAGTAGCTAGTGCCCCTAGCTGCTGTGCCACTGATTCTACTGCCACAAGAAGTTGATCCTGTCGTGCTCGCAGATCCTGCAGGTCCGCCTGCATGGCTTGGGAGGGTAACAGGCCCTTGAAGTGACCAGCGGGGTCCATGCTACTGCCTACTGTCACAGCATAGGGTGTGGACCCACTGGGCCGTACCGCGTAGCTCGATAGCAGCTGGCCAACTAGGTACAAAACAATGTCTATAGTCCAAAACGGTACCTGAGGCAATGTAGACAGTACCGGTGACACAACTTGACTTTCACTGTAGATGGTAAAGTAGATGCAGCCGAAGACACGACTTGACTTTCACTGTAGATAGCACAGAGGCACGGTAGCACAGGATACAGGGTACAGGCAGCAGGAACGGGTAACACTGGGAACTGGAAGACACTGCGAGACCATTTGCAAGACAAACTTTAGGTATACAACAACGCTCAGGCAAGGATCAAGTGGGCAGAGCCCTTTTTATAGTCCAGCAGCATTCTGGGCTAATTACTGATTAATGACAACAGGACGCGTACTGGCCCCTTAAGGCCGTGCATGCGCGGGAGCGCGCGCCCTGCGAGAAACAGTCCCAGAACCCGGAAGTAAGTGCCGGCATCTCCCTGGAGGGAGATGCCGCCGAGAACACAGACGTCCATGGCCAGGGCCGACAGAGGGTAAGTCTGAACGATGGCCCTTGGCCATAGACGTTACACAGACGCTCTGACGCCCCTTGCAGTATAATCCCCCCATATAACACTCAATAGTTATTTTACTGCAAGGGGAGGGGTGTCTGACTGCTTAAAGAGTAACTAAACTTTAAAAAAATGTCTGACATGTCATGTCAAAAGTTCTGATTGGTGGGGATCCGAGCACTGAGACCCCCACCGATCGCTAAAATGAAGTGGCAGAAGCGCACAGGTGAGTGCTGTGCCACTTTGTTTCTAACCATCATTCCTCTGATAGCCAAGCCTGCGGTGTATGGGCTCAATAGAAAGTCTATGAGAACGTACACAGCTTCGAGGTAAGCCGATCAGAAGATCAGAAATGAAGTGGTACAGTGCTCACCCGAACGCTTTGCCACTTTGTTTTAGTGATCGGTGGGGGTCTCAGTGCTCAGACCCCCACTGATCAAAACTTCTGGTATTTTACTAGGACATGACAAAAGTTTTTTTAAAAGTTTAGCTACCCCTTCGGGACTGAATTGTTTTGGTCTGAGTAAATGTATGGGCCTGGGGGTCTAAATTTGCTTAGGGGTTTGCTCTGGGGTAAAAAACAATTTAGGGGGTTTTTGTTTCTGAATTTTTGTGTTGCTATTGAGGCTGAAAATGACTGCAGAATCGAGGTCTCATCAGGAAACTCTGCAGTAATCAGGAGAAGCCGCCATAACGGTCTGTGTCAGATGAAGCAGAAAAAAAAAGAGAACGACCCCCATCAGAGAAGATGTCACTTGTGAGTCACTGGATTTATAGAAAATCTGTCACATCTCCTGACATGTCTTTTACAGATAATACTTGTATTTTATAAAAATTATTTGTGTTGTCCAGGACTAAAGACAAATGGTTGTTACCATTCTCCTTGTTTGATGCTGTCAGCGATGGTTGGAGACAGTCAGTATGTAGGGAATCAGCTCTTAGACAAGGGAAATCATAACGCTCATTTGTCAATACTCGCACGGAAAGGAGGTGTTGACTTATAAGCACAGCGTGTCAGGGCGGCGGTGGAGAGAGGGGGCCCAAGCTTGAGGAACAGCCCAGGGCCTATGGTCTACTTAATCCGCCACTGAACGTCACTGTCCATATATGGACAGTGACGTAAAGGGCTTTCCCAAGACAGGAGTCCCCAGGCCTATATGGACAGTGATGTTAGGGGCTTCCCCGGGCTCAGCGCTTTAAGTAGGACTGTGCCTGGGGAGTTTAGGCAACTTATCCCACTGTATGCCTATACAGTGGTATACGTCGGTGCCTTCCGTCAGAGGTATACATCGGGACTCCTTCCAACTTCCAACTTATACCTCCAATGGTAGGAGATAATGTGATGTGAACAGGGCCTAAGCTGCTTACTATACAATAGGTCCTTAACACCAAATGAAATAACAAAATGGTTGGATATTACTGGTCTGTAAAGAAGTTGCCAAAACAATAGCTGCTTCCCTTTCATTTGGACCAGAAAGCAAGAGGAAGTAAGGAAAAGCTAAAAGTAAGAAGGGAGCTCTCAGTATTACCAGTATATACAGTGACCATAGCTGAAAAGGCTAGGTCATAGAAAAAACACCCAGGTCATAGGTCAGTATATTTGTAATCAACACAAACACCAGTAGCAGTAATACAAGATAATGTCTTTGAGTGCCTTTAGTGTATCCTGATTAAATAGACCATTGACCTTGTACTTAACTGCTGTTTTACTTTATATTTCCAAAATTAAACCTGACACTGCCTAAGTTTGCCAATTCTACTGTCTGTGGATTTCATACCATGCTGTACCTACTATCAAATCCCATATTTGCCCTATTTTCTGCATATCATGTCTTGTAGGGACCTGCTTGTTGTTCCATTAATCTAGTAGCATCAATTCAACTAGTTTATGGGAAACGGGGATGGTATTTCTGAAACACATGATCTGCTAGGCTATTATACCCCTGCAAATCTGGATTCACTTGGAATAACATTACAACCACAACGGCAAATGTTCCTGTCAGCCCCGACTTGTGCCCACATAGAACAATTAACTATGTTCCTAAAGACTGATTTTTTGGAAGTTGTAGACTTTTCTTTTAAGGCCTGATAACTAAACATAAGAGAGCAGCAGTTTTAAAAAATATCTCCAGAAGAATTCTACTTTAAGAACCTATCAGTTTTATAAGGACAAGATAAGAAATTTACTTGAGAGTGCTCTTGTCTTGTTCAGTCTTCTTTTGGACTCTTCTTACTTTCCGAGATCAGTATAGAAAAACTTAAAGCATACCAAACCTTTCAAGGGACTATTCAGAATAAGCTGTCATATGTGTGTACATGAGGAATAATACTATTTCTGACCATTACATAACATTATTCAGCAGTTTCCCCTCTGCAGGCTCTATCTCTAATTCTTAATTGTCTCTGAGCTTAGTGGGTGGAGCCTAACTGCTATCATATCTTCTATACACTGCACACATAGAAGAGGAGAATCTTGCTCTCCTATCTCTATCTATGATAGATAGATAGATAGATAGATAGATAGATAGATAGATAGATAGATAGATAGATAGATAGATAGATAGATAGATAGATAGATAGATAGATAGATAGATAGATAGATAGATAGATAGATAGATAGATAGATAGATACTGCAGCAGCATGGAGGAGATTATACAGCAGTAATGAGAATGTCGAGTGTAGCTGAGAATCCAGCACTAGGGTGACATATAAATGTTACCAGGATGCCTGTGTGTTTCTCACTCTGCTCCTGCTTGCGCCCCCTGATTACACCTTCGTTCTCCATAGACTTGTATGCAGCGTGTCTGTTGCTGACTTACACTCTGCTCCTGCTCCCTCCTCCTGCTCGCCCTCCCCTCTTTATAGAGGTCTACGGGCAGCCTGTACAGAGACACACCCCCACCTTATGCAGCCCGTCAATTTTGCTCTGTGAACAGGGACGGACTTTGCTTGACAACAGCAGGTGGACAGCAGATTACAGAAAGGAAAACACTTAGTGGCAGTATCTTCATACAGAATTTTAACAGTAAGTAAATTATAAATATCAATTATACTATTAGATTAGCTTAACTTGTTTGAAAGGTTATTGTCCATTTAAACTCATAAAGAAAAATGACATATTTATCTCTACTGAATGTCAAACTTTGAATAATATGAGCCAACAAGCCAGAAACACCAGGCACCATGCTGGAAAAGCTTTTATGTTTTCAGCTATCATTTTTAAAACATCTTCACATGTTTCAGGCTTGTTGCTACTTGAGGAGAATCAGGCCTGGCCAGATGCAGCCAAATGTCCTGAATTACTGAACATAAGAGTCATTGGGGCAGATTTACTAAGACTGGCATTTCTTGTGCCAGTCTTAGCTTTCTGCTCAGCTGGAGATAGATGCAACAGATTTATTAAGATGTGCGCTCCACTTCAAAACATTTCTTTCCACTGACCATGCACCACAATTATGGCACAATAATTGTGGTTTCTCTGGCGGCCCCACCCCTCTCCTCTCTACCCCTCAATCCCCCCTTGCCCGATATTTTCAGGCTCCCACATCAGGCCACGGTGCATACAATGTCCTGATGCAGAGCAGAATGAGGATGTTATATGCGATGCAAGCATACAACATCCAGCGTCAGGATGTTGTGTGCTGTGTCAAATATAAGGCCCTGACACTGCCTGGAGTCAGGACCTTGTATGCGTGGCAGTCTGATGTGGGAGCTTGGTTAGATCTGAGGGGGAGAAGTGGAGCAATAAAGTGAGTAAACCTATTAACATGTTACATAGAGAGGAAACTGGGCAGAAGACCTATTACCATGTTACATAGAGAGGAAACTGGGCAGAAGACCTATTATCATGTTACATAGAGAGGAAACTGGGCAGAAGACCTATTATCATGTTACATAGAAAGAAAACTGGGCAGGAGACCTATTATCATGCTACATAGATGGACAACTGGAATTAAGACATTTCACCATGATACATTGATGGACAACTGGATATAAGACATATCACCATGATACATTGATGGACAACTGGATATAAGACATATCACCATGATACATTACTGGACAACTGGCTATAAGACATATCACCATGATACATTGATGGACAACTGGATATAAGACATATCACCATGATACATTGATGGACAACTAGATATAAGACATATCACCATGATACATTGATGGACAACTAGATATAAGACATATCACCATGATACATTGATGGACAACTGGATATAAGACATATCACCATGATACATTGACGGACAACTGGATATAAGACATATCACCATGATACATTGATGGACAACTGGATATAAGACATATCACCATGATACATTACTGGACAACTGGCTATAAGACATATCACCATGATACATTGATGGACAACTGGATATAAGACATATCACCATGATACATTACTGGACAACTGGCTATAAGACATATCACCATGATACATTGATGGACAACTGGATATAAGACATATCACCATGATACATTGATGGACAACTAGATATAAGACATATCACCATGATACATTGATGGACAACTAGATATAAGACATATCACCATGATACATTGATGGACAACTGGATATAAGACATATCACCATGATACATTGACGGACAACTGGATATAAGACATATCACCATGATACATTGATGGACAACTGGATATAAGACATATCACCATGATACATTACTGGACAACTGGCTATAAGACATATCACCATGATACATTGATGGACAACTGGATATAAGACATATCACCATGATACATTTATGGACAACTAGATATAAGACATATCACCATGATACATTGATGGACAACTAGATATAAGACATATCACCATGATACATTGATGGACAACTGGATATAAGACATATCACCATGATACATTGACGGACAACTGGATATAAGACATATCACCATGATACATTGATGGACAACTGGATATAAGACATATCACCATGATACATTGATGGACAACTGGATATAAGACATATCACCATGATACATTGATGGAAAACTGGGCAGATGTCCTCCCATCATGTTACATAGAGACATATTATCATGCTACATAGAAGCTGATTTCTCTCGATAACAGTCAGGTCGAATTAAAATATCATATAGTTGAGTCAGTAACTCTTAATCGGAATTTTAATTTCTATGACCTTTCATTTTTGAACGTTCCTTCCTACATTAGTTTAGTCAGACCACGTGAACAAGTTTACAGCAATGAAGAAATGTAAAATGAAACATGATCCAAATAATATGACTGAAAAATGAGAATTCATAAGTAGGACAAAAAAAAATCTAATATTCAGGACTGCACGAAACACCACCATGAAAAGTAAATTGCTAACTTTCATGCATGAAAAATCGCAAAGTAGTTTCTGCTACCATAATCTTTAATAGGGGAAAACATGACTGATGCATAAACCACAGAAATGAATAAAACAAGAACCTTTCTGTCTAATCCCGTTCAACATTCAACTAGTTTATTTGTATTTTTTCTAAAGCTAATGGGAGCTCAATGATCCATTTTACTGGTTGTTTCATCCAGTCTATGGTGGATATTAAATAACTGGTAAATTCAGCGAGTGATTTAGGATTATGTATCTGGGAATTATGGTAGTGCATAATAAAATAATATTTGGTTATCATTTTTTATCTTTCCAAAGAAAGAGTGGGACATGTGTAGCATTGACTCATGAAAGCTGGCTACAAGTGTGAACTTCAAAGGTCCATCTATCTAGTATGGTCTTAGGCAGGGGCGTAGCTAAAGGCTTATGGGCCCTGGTGCAAGAATTCAGCTTGGGGCCCCCTACCCCTCCCCAACACCACCAGACCCCTGTGCACGCCTATGCCCAGCTGCCTTGCCCGACAGACCCCATGGATGTCTCCACAGTATAATGCCCCCCATAACCTACCCCGACACTGTATAAGGCCCCCACATAGATGCCCCCACACAGTATAATACCCCCATAGCTGACCACCACAGTATAATGCTCCCCATAGCTGCCCCCACAGTATAATGCCCCATAAAGTATAATGCCCCCATAACTTTCCCACAGTATAATGCCCCCCATAGCTGCCCACACAGTATAATGCCTCCCCATAGCTGCCCCCACAGTATAATGCCTCCCCATAGCTGCCCCCACAGTATAATGCCACAACACAGTATAATGCCCCATAACTGCCCCATACAGTATAATGCTTGAGAAAGGCTCCAGTGGAAGGAGCTGAAACGTTGCTGTCTATGGGACAATAAAGTACCCTCTTTTTCACCTTTACTTGAACGGAGTGCTGCCTATTTTTTGTACCGTAGATAGATAGATAGATAGATAGATAGATAGATTAGATAGATAGATAGATAGATAGATAGATAGATAGATAGATAGATAGATAGATAGATAGATAGATAGATAGATAGATAGATAGATAGATAGATAGATAGATAGATCATACATACATACATAAATACATACATACATAGAACCCTTACATTTTATAGTTTAAAGTTGCCCCCATCATTCTGCACTTCAATACCCCATAATGACAAAGTAAAAACGAATGTTATTAATCTCTGCTAATCTATTAAAAAGGAAAAACTAAAATATTGCATTGATATAAGTATTTAGCCCCTTTACTCAGTACTTTGTTAAAGCACCCTTGGCAGCGATAACAGCCTCCAGTCTTCTTGGGTTTGATGCCACAAGATTTGCACACATGGATTTGGGTTTTTCTGCCATTCTTCTCTACAGATCCTCTCAAGCTCTGTCAGGTTGGATGGGGATAGTCTGTGGACAGCCATTTTCAGATCTCTTAAGAGATGTTCAATTGTGTTTCAGTCAGGGCTCTGGCTGGGCCACTGAAGGATAATGAAGGACATTCACAAAGTTGTCCCTAAGCCACTCCTGTGTTGTCTTGGCTGTGTGCTTAGGGTCATTGTCTTGTTGGAAGGTGAACCTCTGGCCCAGTCTGTGGTCCAGAGCACTCTAAATCAGGTTTTCATTAAGAATATCTCTGTACTTTGCTCCATTCCACCCTGACCAGTATCTCTGTCCCAGCCGCTGAAAAACACCCCCACAGCATGATGCGGCCAACATCATGCTTCACTGTAGGGATGGTATTGCGCAGGTGATGAACAGCGCCTGGTTTCCTCCAGACATGACACTTAGATTTTAGTCCAAAAAGATTAATCTTGGTTTCATCAGACCACAAAATTTTGTTTCTCACAGCCTGAGAATCATTTTTGTCTTTTTTTGTGCAAACACCAGATGGGCTTTCATGTGTCTTTTACTGAGCAGAGGCTTCTTTCTGGCCACTCTGCCATAAAGCCCAGATTGGTGGAGGGCTGCATTGATGTTTGACCTTCTGGAAGTTTCTCTCATCTGCACACAGGATCTATGGAGCTCAGTCAGAGTGACCATTGGGTTTTTGGCCCCCACTCTTACCAAGGTTCTTCTCCCTTGATTACTTCGTTTGGTGGGGCAGACGCTCTAGGAAGTGTCCTGGTTGTTCAATCTTCTTCCATGTAAAAATTATGGAGGCCACTGTGCTCTTGGGAACTTTTAGTGCAGCAGAATTTTTTTGTACCCTGCTCCAGATCTGTGCTTCCACACTATCATGTCTCTGAACTCTACAGGCAGTTATTTCCTCCTCATAGCTTGGTTTTTGCTCTGATATCCATTGTCAGCTGTGGGACTTATATACAAAGGGGCGTGTCTTTCCAAATCATGTCCAATCAAATGAATTTACCACAGGTGGACACCAATCAAGGTGTAGAAACATTTCAAATATGAACTAGAGAAATGGAAGGCCCACAGAGCTAAATTTCAAGTGTCATCTCAAAGGTTCTGAATAATTATGTGCATGCAAAATTAGAGTTTTTAATAACTAATAAGTTTGCAAAAATATCTAAAATTCTGTTTTCACTTTGTCATTATTGGGTATTAAGTGCAGAATGATGGGGAAAAACGTTGCAAAATGTGAAAAAAGTGAAAGGGTTTGAAGACTTTCCAAATGCACGATAGATAGATAGATAGATAGATAGATAGATAGATAGATAGATAGATAGATAGATAGATAGATAGATAGATAGATATTTTGCTTTTATTTGCTAATAATTCAGTGAATATTGCTGATGAGTCTGTAGCTGAAAATAATATTTTCACATACAGTACCAGGTAATAATTCCATTCTCCTTTATAATAATACAAATGATTTCACAATGAACATGACATTCTTCATCCACTATCACCAGATGCTCATTGGGTTACCATGTATGAGTACTGACCTGTCAGTGGGGTCTACAGTCAATGTTAATATATAATAGAGAACGAGATGTTGTAAACATATTTTAGTGGATTTGCTGGTGTGTCACATATTCTTTAACATGATGTTCCCAATAAATAATGTAAACATTGAATAAGCTCAGAGGAACAAACCAGTGTGAAATTGGCAAATCTGTGCACTCAATTCTTTTCCAAAGGGGACATGAACAAGTAAAACACATTGTTCTCTGCCTGTGGAAAAAATGCATCCAGTTTCATTGAATCCTTTGTGGCTTATTTAATAACATGGTGCCATGGGCAAAAATCTGCTATAATTCACTGCAACCAATCAGAGTCACTTTCATTTTCCAAGTTGCACTAGAAAATAAAAATAGGACAGAAAAAAAGGAGAATATAACTGGTTGCTAGTTAAAGGATAAATGACCACATGTATTATTTCAGCAACTTTGCCCAAGTAATAAAACCTAACAGTTATTTTGAATGTTTACTATTTTGCTGCATAGTATTTTGCATGCTATTGCAGAAGTTTGTACTCTAGAGCTGCTCTTCCTACTGTAACTGTGAACCGGAAATTACAACAATAGTCAGCCATTTTGGAGACATAGAGATCAGTCTTCTGGTCACCTGGTCACCCATCTGCATAGATATATATGAAGCTTTTTTCCTGCTCTTTTCTAACTCCACTCTCTTTTGTTGCTGTAGCCGTGTCATTGTGCTTTTTGTTTTTAGGCACGCTCTAAAAGTTGCCCACCCACAGCTCACCTGCACTCTGGAACCCAGACATGCAAATGTCTAGTCTTTGAATTTGAATTACATTTAAGAGAAGTTTGAATAATTCAAGATGAGGAATAATTATTCTGTGCAACATTCTTAAGTCCTTCTTAAATCACAGGTAAATGTTCAAAAACATTTACCACACAACGTCTGAGTATAAAAAATTGGAGCAGAGCTCACCTTACATTGGATAATGCATGTGTGGTTGGCATTGTGTACTGCCATAAATTGTACAAATATTCGTACCATACAAATGCCTAAATTATAAGCTCTATACGGCATGGTGCCCAAATATCAGTGCCATACATCGGCCTCATAACACTTTTTTACAGCTGCCTAAATAACATTGATATAGAGTGACGCCACAATCAATATGCACTGCAAAAATATTATATTGTACAGTGCCTTAGTAGAAGTGTCACACAATGCTTAAATAATACCAACATACCGCAACCAAATAAAAGCTCCAAACATAGAGAAAGCTAATAACAGTTCTATAAAATGTCTAAATAATACTGCTATAACATTAATATTAAGAATTGTGGTGGTCACCAGCCTCCGGTGCCAAGCCATCTGGGGTCCCACGTTTAACAGTTGTGGCACAGGCCGCACACCCCTAAGGCCAATACTATCTGGGAGGTGCCCTAACCCAACTCAAGAAGTACTACATTTTCTGTTTTGAGTTGAAGAAAATGACAAAAACTGGAAGCCCAGAGAGCTTCTGATGTTCGGGGTATAACTTCGGAAGGTGGCCGATGCTCAGATGTGCGTGTTCAGAAATCAGAATTTCCAAAAGTAAAAAAGTAAGGGTATGTTCACACTGTATTATGTTGAGGCAAAAAAATTAGATAGATAGATATGAGATAGATAGATAGATAGATAGATAGATAGATAGATAGATAGATAGATAGATAGATAGATAGATAGATAGATAGATAGATAGATAGATAGATAGATAGATATTAGATAGATAGATAGATAGATAGATAGATATGAGATAGATAGATAGATATGAGATAGATAGATAGATAGATAGATAGATAGATAGATAGATAGATAGATAGATAGATAGATAGATAGATAGATAGATAGATAGATAGATAGATATATGGATGGATAGATGGATAAATAACCAGCTCACCAATGATGTGACTTTAATCCAGACTGCGTTCGGTTCCTCGTAACGGCACACGGCAAAAATCGCAAAAGACAGGAAGAGATTATGATTCAGCGCTAATTGTTTTAAAAGAGAGCAATGTTCCAATTTTATTCCCAAAAAGTTACAATTCCATAATAAACAGGTGTGGTTGCAATAGTAGTTGTGCCTACGCGTTTCGTACACCACTCGTGTCCTTACTCATGGCATATCATAAGTAAAGTAGTGGCGTCCCAAAGTTTATATCCGGTCAATGCAGGTGGAACGCAGTGCAACTTAGTAACACATGTAGTGGAACGCAATGTAACTTTGTAACTCATGTGCTATGCCGGAAGTCCCGGAGGACAGGTATACCACGGTAATATGTGTATAAAGTATAGAAGTGCTAGAATATAGAAGACATGCCATGCTTTTGTATTAAGCACAGGCTCGTATTAGAAACATCATATCAATATTGTTGCATGCGTAAATTTGGTTTGCGATGTAAACGTAACGGTGATCATATAGCCAGAAAGAGAGGGGCAATATGGAAAGACTTAAAATTGTAAGTGAAAAATCACATTAAAATCAAAAACATTAAACATGTATTGTCCGGAATAGAATATCTACATACAGTGTTGTTAATATCAGAGACTTTATTTCTTTTTAATGCCTGTATTATTTTATCTCCAATAATCAACAGAGTGCAGTTGACTGTTAATATGAGACTACTATTCATGATAAAGATAAATCAATATCTATGTTTATATTGCGAATTCAACCCTAGTAATATCTGTTCTTTATTTTGGCATGTAGGGAAATAGTTGGTCCTGAGGTTTTACGTGAATTGGATCATTAGTGGAACGTAAGTTCCTTTCTAAGGTTGAGGACAAGTGGATATCTGGTTTTGAGACCATAAATCCAGAAGGCCTCCCTATCAAGCAGGATGTGTCTCAAATTACCCCCTCGGCCAGGACTATTAACCCCTTCTATTGCATAAATCCTGAACGATCTAACTGACCTATCGTGGTGTATGATTAAATGTCTGGCTGGAGATATTAGTAATTGTAGGGTTCCTAACATAACCAAGATGTTCCAGGATCCTTCTTTTGAATTTTCTAGATTCACTGTTGCAGTTGATGTATGTTGTTATAGGAAAATTCTTTACACCTTCTGAATCATGAAAGTTTTTTGTAGGCTGAGCAAATGAACATATTTTACAGGGATTGGAGCCACATCTATATAATCCTCTATGATGCAACCATGTAGTCTTTGTCTCACAAGATGAGAATAAGGGGGAGAGTAAATTGCCTATTGTGATACCACGTGGCAACCTTGTTTTAATATGGCTTCCAATTGCTCATCTTCCAACAGAATAGGAACATATTTTAATACAATATCTTTGATCAGTGCAAATTGGTTGCTATATTGTAAAACTAATGTAGGTTTATCCAAACCCGAACCACAACACAGATAAATGATGATAGATAGATAGATAGATAGATAGATAGATAGATAGATAGATAGATAGATAGATAGATAGATAGATAGATAGATAGATAGATAGATAGATAGATAGATAGATAGATAGATAGATAGATAGATAGATAGATAGATAGATCTGCCTCCAAAATCAGCCTGGAAAAAGTGCTTTGAACTTTAAAATCAGCGTGCTGCTTTTGGCACTTTTCAGCGCCAGAACAGGGCTGAAGCCATTCAATGCTGTCTTTTCTGTGTACCGAAAAATTAAACTATGGCACTGATTCCCTTTGAAAACAATAGGAGGCATTATTCATGCAGATTCCAATGCTGAAAAAGCCTTGGTATCGGCTTGCTAAATGAAAACATGTAAACAAGGCCTTAGGCTACCAATTCCAGAACAGTTGTGAATAGCTTATGAATAATATGTTGGGGAAATGTGGATACCACTGATGGTTACGCAGCTCGCATTTTTTGGAGACACTGTGGATGATATTATAGGAACACTATGGATTGCATTGTAATGAGGGCATTTATGAGGGCACAGAAAAAGGAGTATGTGAACAATTTAATAAACTGCATCCCCCTATCTAGAGGTGTGGGGTTCTTAATTAAACTCTGAAAATAAACCAAGGATGGTTTCAAACGCGTTAGCAGACGCCTTCTATGTGAATGTCCATATGTTTTTAAGATGTTGGAATGAACAGTTTGTTTTTAATGCCATACATTATAACGTGTGCTAGATACAAGATCTATTGTTTTTACTATATCTATGTACCTGGCAGCCGGCACAGTGAACAAACTACTTATCCATTGCACTGTGATCAGATTTGTCTTTATTTCTTGTTCAATGTACATTTTCGCCAACAGCGGTGGCTGCCAAATGGCAGGCAGCATGCATAGAGTCAATGGTCCAGAACAACAGTTAAAATCGAACAGGATATAAGGACGGAGGTTAGTCGGGTTAAATTCAATAATATAAGTCTATCACCTAATATTTACTGGCTTTAGCAGTAATTGGCACTAGGGCTGTGTACCACATCAGAGCACAATCTCCCCTGACTACAACCTTTTTATGTAGTTAGTGCTGCTAAGCTCAGACTCTTAAATGGTAACCTACGGTGTTTGCGGCTCGATAAATGCTTTGCAATTGCTAGGATATAATTTATCAAGCACTAAAACCAACTTGAGACCCCACAGCAGAACCCTACCCTCTACTTTCTTTACGGACTGCATGTCCCTGGACTACGGGAGTCATGTCATCTATGGTGACTTCAACTCTGCTACATCCACATGGTGATAAAAATCATGGATGGTCCAAAAATTTTATGGACACTTGCTCTGCCTTTTCATACAAGCCATACACTCCTAAAGATCCCCCAACTTAATGTCCAAGTAGTGCACATGACCCCTTCATCAGACCCCAAATGAATTCAGATCCCAAACTGAATTCAGACCCTAGACTACAGACCCCAAAAAATAATTCATACTCCAAACCCCAATATATAGCTGTGCTTACCTGACCAAACTAGAGAAGAAGAAGAGGACACAGGCTGCTGCTGTAGGGTGGGGATAAAGCAAAGTAGCCAGTCAGCCAGACTTCTCTCCCTGGTGCTCCAACCTCTATAATGCCCTGTGCATGTCACCGGTGCATGGCCACCATTACCAGAAATCATTCCTTGGAGCCCTACACATCCCATCACAGAAAGCTGGGGTCCCGCAGAATCCAATTTGGAAACGCCAATCTAGGCTATCTTCTGTCCTGTACTTCAGCAATTAACTGTTGAGTACACAGACACACAGTAACAAGCCGAGAAGCTGTGTAAGCAGAACATAGCGCCGGTTTTCAGCCTCTTCCATTCACTGACAACTGATATTTCGAAAATAGTGAGGAACTTGAAAAAAAAAATAAAATTGATTAGTGTGATTCCTTTTCGAATCTACATCTAGAAAAATGTAGAAATTCTAGAACTTACCTGGAGGGGAAATAGATCAGGGAGCATCCACACTACACGCTCAACTTTATTTCTTCATAAGAATAGTTTATTTTCTATATCGCCTTCATGCATCCCTGACTCCTTGCACCCTGTGTCTATATCTCTTATCCCCCCTGTTCTGTGCAGCTTCATCCAAAGAGTAAATGACTTCAACCTGGTAAAGATGATGCAGCAAATCGGATAAACCTCGACCCAACCTGCCCAAGTGCAGAGCAGTGTGAAATTGAAGAAACTAGACATTACTGTCTTTACATGCTACTGGGAAGGCTGAGAAGAGAGAAGCAGGCTGTGCGTATAACATCTACTGTATATACTGATTCAGGGAGAACATGGAAAATCAGAGGCAGAAGGAAACACAGAAGCCTTGGTAGAAATTACAATTTACAGACAACTGATTTTGTTTTAAGGTTTTCCTTCTAATCCCTCAGTTTTATTCATTTAAGAATTATTTCAGCTCTTAAGATCAATGTTCACATAATGTTGAGTAACTTGGGCAATACATGATTTATTTTGCTTTGATCTTGAGTTATTTCATCTCTTATACTTCAGTCACATCCAAAGCAGAATTCAAAATTGTGCAGATTTCCAATTCTCTCTCAGGCTGTAGAAGCTCACACTTATCTGCCATTCCCTGCTGGTTCACTCTCTTTACATAGCATGCAGTGCTATAATGCATTGTGGAACATGAAAGAATGAATGTGTCTTCTAGATGGCGGAAATTTGGGAAGGTTAGACACCTCTTAATGTGGATATGTCAATGAGGGTTGAATTGCATTAACAGAACAGTCTTTGGCTGCCTATAAATATGAGACAAGTGATCATTCTAGATGACAGTTATCATCACTAATGTCCCCATTTTCACTTCAGGTGAACCCACATGATATTTCAATAGAGAAGGGAGATAAGAGACTGCTGGATCATTATTACACTGTGTATCCCTAGGGGAAGTTACATAGTTACACAATTACATAGATAGTACGGTTGAAAAAAGACACATGTCCATCAAGTTCAAACAAGGGATGGGAAAAGGGAAGGCAAACATTTCTACACATAGGAGCTAATATTTTTTTGTTCTAGGAAATTATCTAAGCTTTTTTTAAAGCCATCTACTGTTCCTGCTGTGACGTCTCCTGCAGCAGACTATTCCATAGATTCACAGTTCTCACAGTAAAGAAGACTTGTCACCTCTGCAGATTGAACCTTTTTTTGTCCAGACGGAGGGAGTGGCCCCTTGTTTTTTGAGGGGGTTTTACATGGAACAGGATTTCACCATATTTTTTGTATAAGTTAATCGTGTCCCCCCTTAGTCGTCTTTTTTCAAGGCTAAGTAGGTTTAATTACTTCAATCTTTCCTCATAACTTAGATTCTCCATGCCCCTTATTAGCTTCATTGCTCTTCTTTCTATTTTTTCTAACTCCAGGGCATCCTTTCTATGAACCGGGGCCCAGAACTGAACTTCATATTCTAGATGAGGCCTCACTAATGTTTTGTAAAGTGGTAATATTATATAGTTTTTACTACATCTATTTACCTGGCAACCGTCACAGTATACAAACTGCTTATCCATTGCACTGTGATCAGAAATTTCTCCCCTTTGCAGTTGAAGCTGAACCATGACCCCAATTAATATCCCGGTAATTAAAATTTCCCATTATCACTACTGTACCCCCTGTGCAGCCTGCTCCATTTGTTTATATATTTGACCTTCTATCTCTTCAGTTATATTGGGGGGGTCTATAGATTACACCAAAAGTAATTTTTTTCAGTGTTTACCTCCCTTTGTAATTCCACCCACAAGGTTTCAAGCTCCTCACTATCTTCACCCTCTAATATCTCTTTCACACTCACCTTCATATCACTTCTCACATACAGACATACAACACCCTTTCTTATTTGTCCTGTCTTTCTGAAACAGTGTAAAACCCTGTAGATTTGCAGCCCAGTCATGTGAAGAGTCCGGCCATGGACTATATCTTTATGTTCCTACAGTACCAAGGCAGGGGCGTAGCTAGGGGGGCAGGCGGGGCATGTGCCCCGGGCGCAACTTAGAAGGGGACCAACGATCAGTGTCGGCAGCCTGCCTTCTAGGTGAGCTTCTGGCCTCAGGCGCAGGGCACAGCAACTAAGAACTGCCACCCGACTGTAACAGCAGCTGTAGTCTGTGCTGCTAACAAATCTCCCACTCCAGCCCCCCTCCCTACTCTTTACACCTCTCCTCTGGCTGCTTCTGTTATCATTCGGGACTTGAGGGAGGGGGAGGGGAGACTGTCTGCAGCACTGTGTTGGGCCATCAAGCTGCAGAACTCCCTTCACAAATATCCTACATAAAAGGTAAGTGCATGTGTGCTTACAATGTGTACTTTATATGTGTATAATGTGTGCATGTAATGTGCATATTTGTGATGTGTACATGTGTGTGTGCGTGTATGTGTGTATATAGTGTATGTGATGTGTACATGTGTGTATATATAGTGTGTGATATGTTCATGTGTGTATATATAGCGTGTGATGTGTTCATGTCTGTATATATAGTGTATGTGATGCGTACATGTGTATATATAGTGTGTGATGTGTTGATGTGTGTATATATAGTGTGTAATGTGTTCATGTGTGTATATATAGTGTGTGTGATGTGTACATGTGTATATATAGTGTATGTGTATGTATAGTGTGTGATGTGTTTATGTGTGTGTATATATAGTGTGTGATGTGTTGATGTGTGTATATATAGTGTGTGATGTGTTCGTGTGTGTATATATAGTGTGTGATGTGTACGTGTTCATGTGTGTATATATAGTGTGTGATGTGTTCATGTGTGTATATATAGTGTATGTGATGTGTACATGTGTATATATAGTGTATGTGATGTGTACATGTGTATATATAGTGTGTGATGTGTTCATGTGTGTATATATAGTGTGTGATGTGTTCATGTGTGTATATATAGTGTGTGATGTGAATGTGTGTGTATATGTAGTGTAGGTGATGTGTACATGGTCCCCGGTAATATGTGGTGTACCCCAGGGTTCAGTGCTGGGACCACTATTATTCAACTTATTTATTAATGATATAGAAGATGGGATTAATAGCACTATTTCTATTTTTGCAGATGACACCAAGCTATGTAATATAGTTCAGTCTATGGAAGATGTTCATGAATTGCAGGCAGATTTAAACAAACTAAGTGTTTGGGCGTCCACTTGGCAGATGAAGTTTAATGTAGATAAATGTAAAGTTATGCATCTGGGTACCAACAACCTGCATGCATCATATATCCTAGGGGGAGCTACACTGGCGGATTCACTTGTTGAGAAGGATCTGGGTGTACTTGTAAATCATAAACTCAATAACAGCATGCAGTGTCAATCAGCTGCTTCAAAGGCCAGCAGGATATTGTCGTGTATTAAAAGAGGCATGGACTCACGGGACAGGGATGTAATATTGCCACTTTACAAAGCATTAGTGAGGCCTCATCTAGAATATGCAGTTCAGTTCTGGGCTCCAGTTCATAGAAAGGATGCCCTGGAGTTGGAAAAAATACAAAGAAGAGCAACGAAGCTAATAAGGGGCATGGAGAATCTAAGTTATGAGGAAAGATTGAAATAATTAAACCTATTTAGCCTTGAAAAAAGACGACTAAGGGGGGACATGATTAACTTATATAAATATATTAATGGCACATACAAAAAATATGGTGAAATCCTGTTCCTTGTAAAACCCCCACAAAAAACAAGGGGGCACTCCCTCCGTCTGGAGAAAAAAAGGTTCAAGCTGCAGAGGCGACAAGCCTTCTTTACCGTGAGAACTGTGAATCTATGGAATAGCCTACCGCAGGAGCTGGTCACAGAAGGGACAGTAGATGGCTTTAAAAAAGGGTTAGATAATTTCCTAGAACAAAAAAATATTAGCTCCTATGTGTAGAAATTTTTCCTTCCCTTTTCCCGTCCCTTGGTTGAACTTGATGGACATGTGTCTTTTTTCAGCCGTACTAACTATGTAACTATGTAACTATGTATACATAGTGTGTGATGTGTTCATGTGTGTATATATAGTGTGTGATGTGTACATGTGTGTATATAGTGTGTGATGTGTTCATGTGTGTGTATATATATTGTGTGATGTGTACATGTTCATGTGTGTTCATGTGTTCCTATGACTTTCAACGGAATTGCTGCAGAAATTTTCTGCAGCAATTCTATTGTGTGTGTGTGGACAAATCCTAGATCCGCAGTATAAGGGCTTCTCCTCATATATTGGAATTGCTACAGAAAATTTCTGCAGTAACTAGCAGAAATTCTGCTGTGGAAAAACAGCACCATTTCTAGCGATTTTTGCTGCATAAAATGGTGCGGATTTTGCTGCATTTTTCACAATGCTAGGGGATGGTGACATTTCTGAAAAACGCAGCAATTCAGTCCACTTTCCGCAGCAGGAATTGACATGCTGCGATATGAAAAATATGTACCGCAGGACAATTTCTGGTCAGAAATTTTACGCAGTGTGTGGATGGGATTTAATAAGTATCACCCACTTTGCTGCTACTGTATTTTGCTGCATATTTAAATACGCAGCAATTCTGTTACGTGTGGACAAGCCCAAATGCATTAGCAACAGAGTGAGTGAGATTTCAACAAACCTCACCCACACAATGAGTGGGAAAAAGGCTCAGTAATTGACCTGCGTTCCGTTTTTTTAATCCGCAGCATGTCAATTGTATTTGCGTAAATGCTGCTTATTTGTTTCTGGTTTTCCCCATTTAATTCAGTGGGGAAGTAAAACTCGCAACAAATAGAAGATGTTGTGTTTTTTTTGTGGCGGAAATGCAGCGATTCCGCTGCAAAAACCGCAACTCAGGCAAATTTTTAATCTTATACTTACCTAGAATTCTGTTTCTTTTTCCGAGCTGGCCTCCTGAGACGACGTTTCATCCCATGTGACCGCTGCAGTCAATCGCAGGCTGCAATGGTCACATGGGATGAAACATCATCCCAGGGCTGCAGGATGTAGGAGGGAAGCGTCGCCATGGTAAGTATGAATTTTTTTCTGCTCAGTTTTCCGCAGCAGCCATTCCTGGCCAAAAAACGGCACCACAGGGCAGTGATTTTACACAGCGTATCTTCCCTGTGTGAACATATCCATACAGTATATACATATAGTAGTTGCTGTCTTACAACGATACAGCTGAAAATCACGTCAACATGCTGCATTCCCACGAGTCAGCGCAGTTTTCAAATGATTGTTAATGTCCATGGAGTTTTTTGCAGACATTAACAATCATTTAAAAACTGCACCGTCTTTTGGTAAAACTGCATGTGCTGCGTGTTTTACTGGACAATGGTTGTTACGATCTGATTGTTTGCATTAAAGGTTATGTACACCTTTGAAGGGATTTTTTTTAAATGTCAGTCAGTGTGTTTTGTGCAACTTTATAATTAGTTAGTATCTTTATAATTAGTATCAGGTTTGTGGGACTGATGGGTTCAGTGTCAGCGGGTCCTGTGTGTCTCTGACACGCTGGATCCACCTGTAATACATCACATCTAAGTTAGATGTGATAGATTACAGGTGGATACAGTCGACTACTCTATTGATACCGCTAATAAAACGGAAACCTTGTGAAACGGAGACAAACAGAAACCATTAGCAACGGAAGCGTTACCATTAAAATGGTAACGGAAAGCTATGGTTTCTGTTTGGTTTACATTGGTGGGTTCCCCTGACGGAAAGGTCTGACGGAACCCATGAACGGAGCCACGACGCAGGTGAGAACGAAGCCTAATTGTTACTGTATGATCTTTACACATGGTAGAGGGTACTATTTTTTGGGGTATAAGCAACTCCCAGTATATGATTACAATTATTCAGGTCATACTGGAAGCTGCTAACCTGACTTTGCAAATTATCTTTGTACTGAAATGTATTTGTACTGAGCTTTGTTCTGGTGTTGTATTCATGTACTGAGCTTGGTTCTTGTACAGTATATATATATATATATATATATATATATATATATAATGAGCTTTGTTCTAGCACTGTATATATGTAATGAGCTTGGTTCTGGTGTTGTATATATGTACTGAGCTTTGTTTTGGCGCTGTATATGTGTACTGAGCTTTGTTCTGTTGCTGTATATATGTAATGAGCTTTGTTCTGGTGCTGCATATATGTAATGAGCTTGGTTATGGTGTTTTGTATAGAACTATATTGCTTGTAAAATGTACAAATGTTTTTATGCTCGAGTTACATTAAAAAAAATGTGGAAAATAAATGACACGTCATTGA
This sequence comes from Rhinoderma darwinii, assembly GCF_050947455.1. Taxonomy (NCBI): domain Eukaryota; kingdom Metazoa; phylum Chordata; class Amphibia; order Anura; family Rhinodermatidae; genus Rhinoderma; species Rhinoderma darwinii. The sequence goes on along the minus strand of NC_134687.1, from coordinate 600,430,018 downwards.
TTGGTAGAGAAAACAAACATGGCGAGGGGGAAGGAGCTGTCGGGAAAGAGGTTGGGGGGCGCCAAAATGAATGTTTGCCCTGGGTGCTGTAGAACCTAGCTACGCCTCTGATCAAGGCCTCCAGCTCCCCCATTTTGCTTGCTAGATTTCTGTCATTTGTGAACATACACTTTAACTTGCCTTTAATTTTTTCGCTTTCAGTTTCAGAAATGTGATTATTTGACATTATTTGGACATTTTTATTTTAATTGTTGTTTTGTAACAAAAGGATCTCCTTATCCTGTTGTCTAGTCCTCTCCCCGCTGTCTATTACCCCCCCCACCAATACAGTCTGACCCCTGTCTAACCTGACATTGACCTCCCTCCTCAGCCCTAGTTTAGTTAAGGATCTAACATGGAAAATTATTGTTTCCGTGATCATAGACCCTATAGATGTCACATTGTGGTGGTTGAATAGTAATATACAAGAGTTCTGCCCTGAAAACAATGCCCCGACAACTTATTAGGCCTTAACCCAAGGGCTAGAAGACTTCACACCTATGAACCCGATAATTATTTGTGTTTTTTTTCATATATTTCTGACTTTTTAGAGAGATAGACCATGAATTATTTTTCAGGTCTATTTGCAGTATGAGAAGTTACAGAGCAATAACTAAGTGACTTAATCCCAGAAGACTAATTGACTAATAATAAACTTTATGGGACCCTTAAGTGAAGCCTGTAGGGACTCCAATACAGCTTTCACTGCATAAAAGTTTCTGGGGAAGCAGAGCTCCTAGTTGGTTGGAAAAACCTTTAAAGCATACCTAACTTTTCAGGTGACTTTTTAGAATAAGCTCTCATGTGAGTGCCCATGAGGAATAACACTATATCTGGCCATTATATGACTCGTATGTGGAACGTCTATGGCCGCGGCCCGTCGTTCTGACTTACCCCTCGATGACCGCGGCCATGGACATCTGAGTTCTTTGCAGCATCGTCCTCTTATGAGTCGCTGGCACTCACTTCCTGGTATCGAGACTGTCTCCAGGAGGTCTGCAATCACGCTCAGAATGCCACTGGACTATAAAAAGGGCTCTGCCCTCTTGTTCTTTGCCTGAGCGTTGTTCGTTACCAAAAGTTTGTCTTGCTAATGGACCCCTAGTGTCATGGAGATGCAAGTATGTGCAGAGGGTTTCTGAACCAATGCTATATCCATTTGACCCTGCACGCCAAAGCATTTCCGTCGGACGGAGTCAAGATCGCTTTCATCATGTCTCTGCTTGCCGGCAAGGCCCTGGCATGGGCGAACCCAATCTGGGAACGTCAAGGCCCAAGACCCAAGACTTCCAGGTGTTCGTGCGGTTGTTCCGTACTGTTTTTGAGGAGCCAGGACGAGTCTCGTCGGCAGCCACTGCTATCTTTAACCTTCGCCAGGGGGACACCTCCGTGGGCGAATACACCATCTAGTTCCGGACCCTGGCAGGAGAACTGTCCTCGAACAATGAGGCCTTGTTAGTGTCCTTCTGGCATGGCCTAACTTGCTGCTCGAGATCTACCACCTGCCTTGGACGACCTGATTCTACTTGCCACTCGAGTGGACATAAGGCTCAAAGAAAGATCTCAAGAGGTTCGACAAGAGAGACGGCTTCCAGCAACCCTTCTTGCCGTCTCCTACAGCTTTACCCAAGGTTCTAATGCAGGTGGATCGGCTAAAATTGTCCATTCAAGAGAAACAGCGCAGGCGCACCTCTGGACTCTGTTTATATTGCGGCCTCGCTGGCCATGTCGTGCATCTGTGTCCTCAGAAGCCAAAAAGACTTCGCCTAGGTTTGGTTGGAGAGACAACCCTGAGGGCCACTGCATTTAATCGAGAACTCTCCTCCAAACTATTTATTCTCATGACCATCATTGCTGGCGAGAGGCTCCATCCAGTCTCTGCTTATCTGGACTCTGTCTCTGTAGCCAATTTAATCTGCCAAGACCTTGTGGATCTTCTTCAGTTGCCCACTGTCCTGCTGGAAAGGCCGTTGATCGTTGCCTCGGTAGATGGACTGCCTTTGCCTGACCCAGTTTTGTCTGTGACCAAGCCATTGAGACTTCAAGTGGGAGCTCTTCACTCTGAGCTCATCTCCCTGTTTGTCCTGCCCAAGGCCGTAAACGCAGCAGCCTTGGTTTCGTTTGCACGCCCCAGTCCTGGATTGGAACTCCGGAGAGGTTCTCCAGTGGGGTCCCAAGTGTCTCGACCGCTGTCTGGGTCATATCCATCCACCACAGTCCTCTCCGCATCAGTCATTGGCAGGGTTGCCTTCTTGTTACTCTATGTTCTCTGATGTCTTTGATAAGAAATAAGCAGAGATCTTGCCGCCTCATCAAGCATATGATTGTCCCATCGACTTAGTTTCTGATTCATCTCCTCCTCGCAGTAGTGTGTACCCTCTCTCCTTGCCTGAGACCCAGTCCATGTCTGCCTACATTAAGGAGAATTTGGAGATTAGCTTCATCCGTAAATCCTCATCCCTGGCAGGAGCCAGCTTTTTCTTTGTCAAGAAGAAAGATGGATCCCTCCGACCCTGCATTGACTACCGAAGCCTCAACCAGATCACGGTGAAGAACAGGTACCCATTGCCTTGATTTCGGAACTGTTTGATCGCATACGGGGGGCATAATTTTTTCTAATTTGGACCTGCGGGGGGCCTACAATCTGATCCGGATTCGTCAAGGCGATGAGTGGAAGACTGCATTTAATACATGTGATGGGCACAATGAATATCTAGTTATGCCCTTCGGCATATGTAACGCTCCCGCGGTGTTTCTGGAATTTGTCAATGACATTTTTCATGATCTCCTGTATGTCTGTGTTGTGGTGTATCTCGATAACATTTTGATTTTTTCGCCAGATCCAGTAACTCATCAGAATCAGGTCCGCTAGGTGTTGCTTCATCTGAGGGTGAATCATCATTATGCCAAGCTGGAGAAGTGTGTGTTTGAAAAAAACTATCTTCCCTTCCTGGGCTATATCATCTCCGATCAGGGTCTCAAAATGGACCCTGAGAAGGTAAAGGCTGTCCTGGAATGGCCACGTCCCCAAGGCTTAAGGGCCATACAACGCTTCCTGGGATTCGCCAACTTCTACCGGCCGTTCATTCCCAACTTCTCGTCTTTGACAGCTCCCATCTCTACCCTCACTAAAAAGGGCTTGACTGCCAAGGTGTGGACTCCGGAGGCAGAAGCCGCATTTGAATCCTTAAAAAAAGCCTTCATGTCAGCCTCTATTCTTCACCACCCTGATGTGTCCCTACGGTTTTCTTTAGAGGTGGACGCTTCCTCTGTTGGTGCTGATGCACTGTTGTTCCAGAAAGGTTCAAAAGGCAAGACTGTGGTATGTGGCTACTATTCCAAGCTGTTTTCTTCCGCAGAACGCAACTACTCGATTGGGGATCGGGAGTTCCTGGCCATCAAGCTGGCACTGCAGGAGTGGAGACACCTACTGGAAGGCGCAGTCCATCCTATCCTGGTCTTCACGGATCACAAGAACCTGACCTATCTACAGACGGCTCAGCGGTTGAATCCTCGTCAAGCCAGGTACTCGTTTTTCTTTGCTCGGTTCCGGTTCGAGCTCCACTACTGTCCTGCTGACAAGAATGTGAGGGCCGATGCCTTGTCTAGGTCATTTGAAACAGAGGACACTGTGGAGTCCCCACAGAATATTATTGATCCTTCCTGCATCTTCTCTGTGAACCCTCTGCAAGTTAGAGACATTCCTCCGGGAAGGACTTTTGTACGTCTGGCAGACAGAGGAAGAATCATCCGCTGGGGTCACAGTTCCAAGCTGGCAGGTCACGCGTGTGCTCTTAAGACCCAAGATCTAATCGTCCGTCAGTTCTGGTGGCCCACGCTGCCCAAAGATGTCATGGACTTTGTCTCCTCATGTACGGTATGTGCAGCAAATAAAGTTGCCCGCTCCAGACCGGCTGGCCTTCTCCATCCGCTGCCTGTGCCCGTTCCTCCCTGGCAGAATGTCGTAATGGACTTTGTCACGGATCTCCCTCTCTCTGCAGGTTGCAGTGTGATCTGGGTGGTGGTGGATCGATTTTCTAAAATGGCTCATTTTGTTCCCTTGACTGGTCTGCCTTCTGCTGCATGATTGGCCGACCTCTTCATTCAACACATCTTCCGTCTGCACGGGTCGCCTCTGCATATTGTCTCGGATCAAGGGGTCCAGTTCACCTCGAAGTTTTGGAGAGCACTCTGCGGTCTCCTCGGTGTAAAGTTAGACTTCTCTTTGGCCTATCATCCCCAATCCAATAGGCAAGTCGAGAGGGTTAACCAGATTATGGAGAACTATGTACATCACTTTGTTTCCAGATGGCATGATAACTGGCTGCAGCTGCTCCCATGGGCAGAGTTCCCTTATAATAACCACACTAGTGAGTCCACCACCTCCAGTCGGTTCCTCATCGTCTACGGCCAACACCCTGGAATACCTCTTCCTGCCTCTACTATGTCCCAGGTGCCTGCTGCTGACTCTACCTTCAGGGACTTTCTGCAGATATGGCAACGGACCCGATCTTCTATCCTACTGGCGGTGGACCGCATGAAGAGAAAGGCAGATACTAGAAGACGGGATCCTCCTCTGTTTCTTCCAGGTACTAAGGTCTGGTTGTCGTCAAAGAATATCCGGATGAGGGTGCCGCCCTGCAAATTTGCTCCTAGGTTCCTCGGACCCTTCGAGATCCTGCTACAGATTAACCCGGTGTCTTACAAGCTGCGGCTGCCTCCTACCCTCAAGATCCCTAACTCCTTCCATGTATCCTTGCTGAAGCCCGTGGTCCTGAACCGCTACTCCAGGACTCCTAGTTCCACAGTGGTCACTGGTGGACTGTCTGGGACTTTCGATGTAAGGGAGATTCTGGCCACCAAGAAGGTAGGAGGAAGGACGTTTTATTTGGTGGATTGGAAGGGATTCTGTCCAGAAGAGAGGTCTTGGGAGCCAGAGGAGAACATTGATGCCCCTGTTCTTATGAGGAAGTTTCTCTCCTGCTCTGGTCCCAAGAAGAGGGGGCATAAGAGGGGGGATACTGTAATGTCCATGGCCGCGGCCTGTCGTTCTGACTTACCCCTTGACGACTGCGGCCATTGACATGTGAGTTCCCTGCAGCGTCGTCCTCCTGTGAGGCGCCGGCACTTACTTCCTGGTATCGAGACTGTCTCCAGAGGGCGTGCGCGCCCATGCGTGCATGGTCTTAAAGGGCCAGTGTGCGCATAATTGCAGGAGGTCTGCAATCAAGCCCAGAATGCCACTGGACTATAAAAAGGGCTCTGCCCTCTTGTTCTTTGCCTGAGCGTTGTTAGTTACCCAAATTTTGTCTTGCTAATGGTCCCCTAGTGTCTTCCAGTTCCCTAGTGTATCCTGTATCCCGTGCTGTGCTGGTCTGGTGCCGTGCTGAAGCTGTTGTCGTGTTCTGTTACTCCACACCTGACGTCTACCTGCTGCCTGGTCCCAGCCGACCCTGCCTTGCTACTGTCCGAGTTGTCACAGGTATCCTTTCTGGACTATAGACTTTGTACTTTACTTGTTTGGCCAGCTGCCATCCCGCTATGCGGTACGGCCCAGTGGGTCCACATCCCACATTGTGACAGTATGTGGCATTATTTAGCAGTAATCCCTTCTGAAACTCCATCTCTTATTCTCAGTTGTCTCTGAGCTAGTGGACGGTGCCTAATCGCTATCATGTCTTCTATACACTGAACACACAGGAGAAGAGAATCCTGCTCTCCTATCTCTACCTATCACATGTATATAGAAGCTGAAGCCATATGGAGGAGATGATACAGCAGCATTGAGCAGTGTAGCTGAGAATCCAGCACTGGGATAAGACAGTAACACTTACCAGGAAGCTGTAGCACGTATGTTTGTGTGTTTCTCACCCTGCTCCTGCTTCCCCCCTCTCCAAAGACTTGAATGGGCAGCGTGTCTGTGTATCTTTGACTCCCTGCTCCCTCTTCCTGTTCCTCCCTTCATAAACTTCTATTGGCAGGCAGTGATATGACTCACCTCCACCTTCTGCAGTCTGTCTCTTCTGCTTTGTAACCAAGGGCAGATTTTGCTTGACAACAGAGGGTGGACAGCAGATTACAGGAGGGGAGACACCTAGTAAATTCAGACAAAATCTGCATGGATAAAACAACTACATTTTAAAAGTAATTAAATTCCAAAGTTCATATATAACAGGTATACTATCATATTAGCATAAGCTGTTTGAAAAGTTAGTGTCCCTTTAAAGTATGTGTGAATTTGGCATTTTACCTCAAAAGTAACATTTTGGTGTAATAGTCACTTGGAAATGTCCTCAAAGTAAAACTGAGGTGTATTTTGGTTTATAGGATGACTGTGATCATAAACAATGGATATAGGAGTGATTTTCCTAGGATTTTACAAGGTGAGTTTACACATTCCACAAACCTTAACTTTTTCTGCATGAAAACCATTAACTTCTTTGAATATGTAAAGACCTTGAAGTGTGGTGGGTAATCATGGGGGTTTATTTCTGAAAATGTATCTTTATGTATAAGGTTCATTCAGGAATACGTACCATAGAGACATGAACAGAATCGTCAACAGCCACATCCCTTTCCCAATCGACATTATGAACATACACTGCACTCCACAGGCCTACGATATTGGCAAACCAAGGTGGGGGAATGGGACAGTGGTACCTAATGGGGGAATAGGGCAAATAAAGAAATTAGAGAAGACACACATTTACATCACTGTATGTATATGTATGTATATATATATATATATATATATATATATATATATATATATATATATATGTAGAGATAAGCAGCACTCTGCGACAGATTCCAACACGGTAATGGGTTCAAGCACGTAATCCAGATCCCATGGATTATAAGACATAAACGAAACAAATCCCACAGCACTCCGATGGTTCCAAGAGTATGTGATTTATTCAGTCAACAGCTGCAACGTTTCCGTCCTGCTATAGGACCTTTTTCAAGCATGCTTGAAAAAGGTCCTATAGCAGGACGGAAACGTCAGCTGTTGACTGAATAAATCACATACTTTTTGGAACCATCGGAGGGCCGTGGGATTTCTTTAGTATATATATATATATATATATATATATATATATATATATATTATACAGTGAAGGAAATAAGTATTTGATCCCTTGCTGATTTTGTAAGTTTGCCCACTGTCAAAGTCATGAACAGTCTAGAATTTTTAGGCTAGGTTAATTTTACCAGTGAGAGATAGATTATATTAAAAAAAAAAAAGAAAATCACATCGTCAAAATTATATATATTTATTTGCATTGTGCACAGAGAAATAAGTATTTGATCCCCTACCAACCATTAAGAGTTCAGCCTCCTCCAGACCAGATACACGCTCCAAATCAACTTGGTGCCTGCATTAAAGACAGCTGTCTTAAATGGTCACCTGTATAAAAGACTCCTGTCCACAGACTCAATTAATCAGTCTGACTCTAACCTCTACAACATGGGCAAGACCAAAGAGCTTTCTAAGGATGTCAGGGACAAGATCATAGACCTGCACAAGGCTGGAATGGGCTACAAAACCATAAGTAAGACGCTGGGTGAGAAGGAGACAACTGTTGGTGCAATAGTAAGAAAATGGAAGACATACAAAATGACTGTCAATCGACATCGATCTGGGGCTCCATGCAAAATCTCACCTCGTGGGGAATCCTTGATCCTGAGGAAGGTGAGAGCTCAGCCTAAAACTACACGGGGGGAACTTGTTAATGATCTCAAGGCATCTGGGACCACAGTCACCAAGAAAACTATTGGTAACAAATTGCGCCGTAATGGATTAAAATCCTGCAGTGCCCGCAAGGTCCCCCTGCTCAAGAAGGCACATGTACAGGTCCGTCTGAAGTTTGCAAATGAACATCTGGATGATTCTGAGAGTGATTGGGAGAAGGTGCTGTGGTCAGATGAGACTAAAATTTAGCTCTTTGGCATTAACTCAACTCGCCGTGTTTGGAGGAAGAGAAATGCTGCCTATGACCCAAAGAACACCATCCCCACTGTCAAGCATGGAGGTGGAAACATTATGTTTTGGGGGTGTTTCTCTGCTAAGGGCACAGGACTACTTCACCGCATCAATGGGAGAATGGATGGAGGCATGTACCGTCAAATCCTGAGTGACAACCTCCTTCCCTCCACCAGGACATTAAAAATGGCTCGTGGCTGGGTCTTCCAGCACGACAATGATCTGAAACATACAGCCAAGGCAACAAAGGAGTGGCTCAAAAAGAAGCACGTTAAGGTCATGGAGTGTCCCAGCCAGTCTCCAGACCTTAATCCTATCGAAAACTTATGGAGGGAGCTGAAGATCCGAGTTGCCAAGCGACAGTCTCGAAATCTTAATGATTTACAGATGATCTGCAAAGAGGAGTGGGCAAAAATTCCATCTAACATGTGTGCAAACCTCATCTTCAACTACGAAAAACGTCTGACTGCTGTGCTTGCCAACAAGGGTTTTGCCACCAAGTATTAAGTCTTGTTTGCCAAAGGGATCAAATACTTATTTCTCTGTGCACAATGCAAATAAATATATATAATTTTGACTATGTGATTTTCTGTTGTTTTTTTTTTAGATAATCTATCTCTCACTGGTAAAATTAACCTAGCCTAAAAATTTTAGACTGTTCATGTCTTTGACAGTGGGCAAACTTACAAAATCAGCAAGGGATCAAATACTTATTTCCTTCACTGTATATATATATATATATATATATATATATATATATATATATATATATATATATATTGTACTCACTTCCCTACAGTCCTACAGAATCTTGAATTTTAGATGGTACTCTGATTTCTCTTCCTCTGTGCCATGATAGAAATCCCATGTTGCCTCAGTACAGTATGAGGTGATGGTAGTACCAATTCTGCCTGATGGGAGGACAAGAATAAGCAGAAGACACACGGCGCTCTATAGGGTAGTATAGCCAGAACTAAGTGAATGCTCACCTGTTGGAGTTGTGCAAGCATAGGCACAACTCTAATGATAGCCTGCAGGATAGAATATATGTAGGCTGCTGTTATCCTCCGATTCTCCGGCAGGGATAAGCTGCAGATAAACTTCAATATAGAAAAAAGTAAAAAAGGATGGTATGGGACGCGTTGCTGGAAAATTAAGTATATGGACTTTAATATTGCATTAAAAATCAGGATCAGTTTATTGGACTACCTGTTTTAGGGCAGAATTAACCCTGTTATGGACCTGATGAAGAAATTAGTTCCACACCAACATGCGTAGTTAAATGAAACTGATCCCGATGTTCAATGCTTGATTGAAGTCCCTACTCTTCATTTTTTTGCAGTGCGTCGAATACCATTTAACTTTTTTTATTGCTGGGAGGTCAGTGTGATTATCCTTCCCTCAATATTCTTTTAAATATGATAAGAGATTATAAGTATGGAACCGGGGAGACTAAACTGTGATCTCCAATATAACTATGTAACAGGAGCCTGCTTAATCATTATCAATAACTGTAATGAGTGCTTCTGTCCCCCCTGTGGAGAGCCTGTGTGAAACATCATACAGGAAGTTCTGGTTCCTGTATGAGTGACACTGGCTTATCCCCATTGACTCAAGTAGAGGAAGCAGGTCCCGAAACCTGATTCAGACTGTTGCTATGCAATGGCCCCAGTGTGAAAATATATACCCCCACCCACAGTATACAGTAACTACTGTATAACCCCCACTATATAATTCTTACCTGAATAAAAATGGCATAAATAAAGCTAATACTCTATGTGTCTCTGTAAGGTACAGTACAGTAGGGTCCCAAAGGAGTCTATGGGTGCCGTATTACGGCTCTGTACAACTCGGAGGTTATTTGAAATCATAATATGGTGGTGTGCATAAGCAGAATATCTTACTTCTCTATATGGCTGATATCTAACGCTTGTGTATTACGTCTCTCCAATTACACATTAAATGTCAGGACCTGACAGACCCCAAAACAAAGCGCTGGTATTTTTACAATCATCAGAATCTTTAATCAGGGAATGCTTAGAAGCTCTGGCCAGCGATCTGCACCTGACATTTCTCTTGCATATAATAGAAATATATTTTCCATTTGAAATTCCAACTAATGCATCTTTTATGCCCCAGTAGCCACAATGTGTGAAATGTATTACACATTTTTCCCCCTCTTCTTCCACAAAACAGAATAGCACCAATTAAATGATTTTTGCAGCCTGTCCTTAATCCAGCAGGAATGATTATCCCAGGAAACAGCAAAGACTCTAATTGACACGTAGTATCTGCAAAATATGTATTTTGCCGGCACTCCTGTCAAAGGCGTATTGATATGTTAATACTTAAAGCTGGCTGAATCACATCATAAAAGGGAGACTTCTGGAAATTGAATTATTTTCGTTTCCGTACATAGCAATCGAGTAATCTCAGTGTATCTATGGCTAACTAGGTGATACACTTTAGATGAGTAATCAGCACTGCTAGTGTGTTACCATGGCAACAATTTCAATCTCTCAATTGCATAAGCGATAAAGTCGTTAGCAACATGAAATGCTCTTACAGGTTGACAAGTGGAATCCACTCCAGGACCATTTTAGCAGCATTAAGTGGAGGCTATTCTTTTACATAATCCATTCTTTGCCAAATTATCTTATTACCCACAGTAGAAACAGTGTATTATTGCCGCAATTGTATTAGGGAAGGAAAAAATAAATAAATAAAATATTTTACTACTTACAAGTACATTTCATTATATCTGAATACAGGTGTCATGTCGATACAAACCGTTGCAGTTTTTTACCTGCTCAGGGGAGGGGAGGGTGGCAAGACGGCCTGCTCAAACATTTGACATCACCGTGAGGATCGGACTCCACGGATCGCATCTTCCTGTGCTGTTCAGCTCCAACCGAGACGACTTCAATATCCGTGTCCTGTAACCGAGACAAGTCCTGTTGTCCAGTACAAACCAGTTTTCCGATCTTCCAGCACAAGTCTGCTTCCGATAGTCTGGCACAAGCCAGCTTCTAATCATCTGGCACAAGTCATCTACCCAGGTACTCTTGCCCTGAAGACTATTACTGACTCTGGTTTGATCAGCTGCTACTCTGGCCCAGTGGGTCCACATATCTCACAGCCATGACAGTTTGCTAAGGCCATGGATCCCGCTGGTCAATCCGAGACGCCGGTCCAAGCAATGCAAGCAGACATGCGAGACCTCCGAGCATGCCAGGATCAGCTTCTGCATGTGGTCAATGCTATTGCCACACTTGGATCTTGCTTATGTTGCTGCTACATCTACTCCACTATCTGCCATCACTCCAGTCGGTTCTGGGTCCGGAGTTTCGTTGCCACTTCCACCTCATACACAATGGAGATGTTAAAACCTGTAGAGGCTTTATCAACCAGTACAAGATCCACTTCCATTGACGTGACCAAGGTTGCCTTTATTGTCTCCCGCCTCTCTGGCAAAGCCCTGGCATGGGCAAACCCTATCTGGGAACGCGAGGGGCCGGAATCTTCCAACCTGCAATTATACTTGGAGACTTTTTGTACAGTTTTTGAAGAATTGGGCCGCAAGTCTTCTGTAGCTGCTTCGCTTCTGACTCTCCGTCAAGGGAAATCGATGGTAGGAGAGTACACCATCCAGTTTCGTACTTTGGCAGCAGAGCTTGCCTGCAATAATGAGGCCTTGGAGGCAACCTTCTGGCAAGGATTAGCCCTCCTCAAATAAAATATGAGCTGGCGGCTCGCGATCTCCCACCTACCTTGGTTGCCCTCATTAAAACATTAGTCTGAAAATTCCCTCCTACAAATTTGTGCCCAGATTTCTTGGTCCCTTTGAAGTTCTGCAACAAATCAACCATGTATCTTACAAGTTAAAGCTACCCCCTACTCTCAAGATTCCAAATTCCTTCTGTAACATATATGGCCGCGGACTGCCATCATGACTTACCCTCTGACGGCCGCGGCCATGGACGAGCGAGTTCCCGGCGGCATCACCCTCCTGGGAGATGCCGGCACTCACTTCCTGGTCCAGACACTGACTCCCACTGGGTGCGCGCGCCTGCGCATGCTCGACCTTAAAGGGCCAGTACGCACACATTTGCAGAATAGCTGCAATTAGCCCAGAATGCCTCTGGACTATAAAAGGGGCTCTGCCCTCTCAATCATTGCCTGAGCGTTGTTGTGTTACCCTTAGTTTGTCCCTGCAAATGGTCTCCTAGTGTTTTCCAGTTCCCAGTGTTTCCTGTTACTGCACCCTGTATCCCGTGCTACTGTGCCTCTGTGCCTTCTAGAGTTGGAGTCGTGTTGTGCGCTCCACTGCATCTACTCTGTCTGTCTACTGACGGAGCCCCATATTGCCTGAAACTCTTTGTTTTATTAGAAAAATAGAAAAACATAACAACAAAACTAATAACATAAATCACAACAATATATACACAAAATACATTACAGCATGTTTTTCCCATCCCTGGTCTTGGCCAATTCCCTCATCCATTTGCACTCATCCACATTCAACCTTTATCATATTCCCCCCTCCTCCCACCAGAATCCACTCACCCCCACTCACTCCCTTCCGTACTCATTTGAAACAATCAGCCGGAAATGTGTCAAACCCCCGGCATACATACCTATATACATGGTGAAACACAATACACCGCACACATTATATACACCCTTACATTTTTATTTTTATTTTTTTATATATATTTTTATTTTTATTTTTTATTTTTATATATATATATATATATATATATATATATATATATATATATATATATACACATATATTTTTATATATATTTTTTTTTTATATTAATATACTGACCCTAACTCTATCTAGACTAACCCATCACCACACCAGGCCAACACCCCGCCCCATGTCCTCTCATGTCCGCTTAGTCCTGGCGTTGGCCTCCACCACCTCACCCTAAACCTCCCACTCAGACCCTCGCCCCATGTCTTCTCATGTTCTGCATAGTCCGGGCCTGAGCGAGAAAAGAAACTTTAACCACACCCCTCCCCACTCCCCCCAATTCCCCCACCCAACCTATCTAAACCCCTGTCACTATCCCTCACATATTCATAGCAACGAAACAACAAAACCACAACCCGAAAGCACCAAGTTCGGTTCCTGTAAGCCTTTATACTGCCTTTACGTATCAAAAAACAAAAACCTAAAGTGCACTAAACCAGCCTACCACCAGAAGGAAGGAGAAAGGAGACCCACCCGACCCCCCCCCAAGGCCAGGTCCCACTCACGCCGACACTTTCCCTATCGCTTCCCCTATCGCTTTCCCCTATTGCTGTCCCTTCTCTTACCCCATGTTTAATCTAGCCCTAAACTTATCCTCCTTTCCCTATTATTCTCCCTATCGCTTCGTTTTATGTGCCGGAACGAGGGCGAACCCCCCCCCGAGAAGAGCCGGATGAGCCCCCCCCCCCCTGAAGGCCGATACCCTAAGGCACCCTAAATGAAAAGCCCCTCCATAAGCGAGAGGCTTTGGGTGCTCCCAGTCTATCGACCTCCAAAGAACGCACCTTCACCAGGTCACCGATGATATTCCCTACGACCTCATCAACCCGGAGGATTTTGATCTGCGTAGATACTAAACACCGTGCATTCCAAGTAAAGTGCCTAACAACTATGCTAACTAAAAAGGAAGTGTTACGGTCCCTACCACCTAGGTCTCTGAACATCCCATAAGCCCACCCGGCATAGGAGAGGTTGGCTAACCCGGGCCAGCCTATGGAGGTACCCACCCTTTTATATACCTCTGCATTAAAGGGGCAATGAAGCAGGAAATGCTCCATACTCTCCAGTGTATTGCTACACTCCTCCCGAGGACATCCTCTGTCATCAGGGTTTCTGTACTTCAGATTGCCCCTTACATACAGTCTCCCGTGGAAGCAGCGCCAAGCCAGATCCCATAACTTCTCGGGAATCCTCACTGAATTTAAAAGTTTTAATCCCTCCCCGAGGTCACTACTTGGGCAGTCTTTGAGTGCCAGGGGCTTCTGGAAGTGGGTCATCAGAACCCTTCTGTCGAGAAATTTTCTCGGTATGGTCCCGATCTCCCACACCTCCAGACCCCACCGGCGCACCATCTTCAAAACCAGGGCGGCATAAGCCGGGAGATGCCCATGGGGTGTACGCAGGTCTTTCACTTGGCCTCCTCTCTCCCATTCCTGGAAGAAGGGCTGAAACCACTCCCTGCAGGAGAGAATCCACCAAGGAGCCCTCTCTTGTCTGAGGTTTGCTAGATTAATCTTAATAAAAGTGTTCACTAGGAACACCACTGGGTTAACCATACCTAACCCTCCTAGTCTCCTTGGTAGATACGTGACTTCTCTCTTAATTAGGTTAAGCCTGCTCCCCCACAACAGTTGGAAGAACAGGCTATAGACCCGAGCCCAGAGAGGCTCTGGCAAGATGCACACACTGCCAAGGTAGAGCAACATGGGCATCAGGTAAGCTTTGGCCAAATGAAACCTTTCTCTAAGGGTTAAGGACCAACCCTTCCATTGGCCGACCTTCTGGGCAACTAAGTTTAGCCTGCCATCCCAGTTTTTCTTGGGATAATCACCCGGGCCAAATTCCACTCCTAAGACCTTTGCAGACCCCTGAGGCTCAGGAAGGGTGTCCAGGAGACCAAAACTAGGATCTCTTCCTCCCAGCCAGAGACTCTCACACTTGTCACGGTTAATCTTGGACCCAGATGCCCGCGAGTAACATTCCACTTCTGACATCACCCACTCTGCCTCCCCTTGCGAGGAGACAAAGATGGAGACGTCATCCGCGTATGCAACCACCCTCTGAGTGGCTTCTGGCCCTTCCAAGCCGATCCCGATCCCCGCCAATGGTCCACGGTCAACCCTTCTAAGAAAAGGGTCAATCGCGAACACATATAGCAAGGGACTCAGAGGACAGCCCTGGCGGACACCAGACCCAACCTCAAAGGGGGTTCCAACCCAACCGTTAACCAGTGCAAAAGTGCCCCAGCGTATAAGGTCTGGAGCCAATTGACAAACCCACCCGGCAGTCCATACCTCAGAAGGACCGACGATAGATACTCATGATTCACCCGGTCAAACGCTTTGGCCTGGTCCAAGGACAGGACGTACCCCTTCCACTGGCCAGAATTTCCCCGCTCCACTGCCTCTCTGACACTGAGGACAGCACTAAATGTGCTGCGGCCTGGAATGGAACAATGCTGGACAGGTGAAAGGAGCCGGGGTGCAAATTTCACCAACCGATTAAACAGCACCTTGGCGAGAACCTTTCTGTCCGTATTGAGGAGCGCTATGGGACACCAATTCTCAATACGAGTCGAATCCTTACAATTTGATAGAACAATCAAAGCTGACCTCATTGACCTCGGCAGAGTGCCCGAGGATAGACACTCATTAAACACCGATGTCAAGAGGGGAACTAGGGTTCCTTTAAAGGTCTTATAGAATTCGGATGTTAAGCCACCCGGCCCTGGCGATTTCTTCAGACCTAGCCCGTCAATCGCCAGCATTACTTCCTCTTCTTTGATTGGATCTATCAAAACATTAAGAGAGCAATCCTCTCCTTGCTCGGGAACAGTTTCAGCCAGGAAAGCCGACATCTCCTCTCGGTCTGGATCCTGCTTACCCAAAAGGTGAGAGTAGAAGGATCTAACGATCTCCAGAATCCCTGACTTGGATCTCCTCAGGGACCCTGTACTGTCTATTAGTCCAGTCACTATTTTACGACTCACTGACATCTTACAGTTCCTGTAGGGGTCGGGCGAGCGGTACCTCCCGAAATCCCTCTCAAGAACCAAAGATGCGTGCCTATCATACTGACACCTCTTGAGCAACGCTTTCACCCCGGAGATCTCCATCTGGCTACCTCCGGCCGAGACCAGATGTTCGAGTTTCCTCCTCAGTTCCCGATACAGGCGGTACCTGCTCATGGACCTGAGGCCTGAAAGCCGGCGGAAAAATCCTGCCACCCTATATTTGAACAACTCCCACCACTCTGACTTAGTGCCACCTAGATCCAACAAAGGTACCTGGTCCTGAAGAAAATCCTCAAAGGCCTGTCTTATCTCTGCTTCTTCCAGGAGAGTGGAATTCAGGCTCCATATACCTCGTCCCATCCGGAGGGATTCTGCAATGTCCAGAGAAAACAAAATCATACAGTGGTCGGAGAATTCCACCTCAACAACGGACACTGGTGAAGAGATGGCTTCCTCCTTCAAAAAAAACCTGTCTATCCTAGACCTACAACTACCTCTTTGATAGGTGAACCCGGGGTGACCTGGGGTATGCCTAATGTGGATATCCACCAGGCGAGCCTCACTAGCTATGCTATTTAAGGCCACGCTATCATAGCCCAGTCTATCTTTGGAACCTCCTCTATCACGGGGTCTAACGACAGTGTTAAAATCCCCTCCAAAGATGACCTGCCGACTGGAAAAAAGGAAAGGCTTAATCCTCCTAAAGAGACTTTTTCGGTCCCACTTTGTTTGGGGACCATAGATGTTAATTAGCCTTAATTCTTGTCCCTTCATGAGAACATCTAAAATCAGGCACCTCCCCATTTCTAGATCTATCATCCGTCTGCATTTTACCGGTGCAGTGAAAAGAACCGCCACACCGCTATATGGCTCAGCCGCAAGAGACCAGTAGGAGGGTCCAATCCCTCCTGGCTTTTACGACATCTGCCAAAAGTGACAGTCTGGTCTCTTGCAAAAACAAAACGTCAGCTTCAACTCGGCTGAGAAAATCAAAGGCTGCAAATTTAGCCATATCTGACTTAATGCTGGCGACATTAATGAAAGCCAGCGTCAACGGTGCGGGTACCGCCATCCTGGATGATAAAATTAGACTGCTTTCTTCTTCCCTCCCCTGTCGTGATCTGAAGAGGACACTCCAGACCCTTTCTCTTTAGTTCTTTTTTTGGAGGTAGTGGAGTCCATCTCCTCCTGGCGGACCTCCGCCCCCTCACTCACACTCCCATCCTCGTCCCCTTGTCCCAGGTTGACCCCTGCCCCAGAGGCCTTTGTACCTCTCGGGGGAAGGGGCCCAGCACCCCCTGAGACCCCTACCTCACCCTCCTCCTCACTTTGCTGAGGAGCTGGAAGATCCATGAGGGCTTGGTAGCGGTTGAAGGAGAGCACCAGAGGGGTGCAGATTTTCCCTTCCGTGGCCGGGGCTTGGCCAGATGACTTTGGCCCCCTCAAGATCTTATCCTGTGTCCCAGATGTTTTTTTAGGCTGTACCCTCTCTTCCTCACCAACACTTTCATATTGGGAGGATTGAGAGTCCTCAGCCGCTTGCTCCCTCTGGATCCTCCTGACCTCCTCATCCAGTTCAGCGTCCCCAAGGGCATTCGTCTCCAGGGCAGGCTCCGGGTTCAGGCCAGAGGTCCCCCCAGTTACCTGGGCTTCCCTCAGCTCCCTCTCCTTTTGCCTCTTCTCCAGCCTTCGATGGTAGGAAGGCTGGAGCCCTTTCCTTGATGTCTTCACTTGCCCTTTTGCCCCGCCATCTCTGCATGCCTCCTCACCCACAGGAGCCACCCCACTCTCTTCTCCTGCAGGCTTGGAGACAGCATTGACCACGGAGCGAGGACACCTACTGAATGGGTGGCCTAAGTCACCACACAGATGACACCTAATCTGGCCACACGATGTAGATAGATGACCTACCCCCCCACAATGAGCGAAATTCTGCACCGTGCAGGCTGCGCTCAAGTGCGAGGGGTCCCCACACCGGTGATACAGCCTCGGCTGTCCCTGGTAGAAGACCAGGATGCGATCCCTCCCAAGGAAAGCAGAGGATGGAATGTGGGACACAGTTTGCCCCAGACGCTTAAGTTTCACCATAAACGTCCAGGCCCCCGACCAGATGCCAAACTCATCCAGATTTTTCCTGGGCATCTCCGCTACCTCTCCAAACCGACTTAACCAGGTCATGATGTCAACACAAGAAAGTGACTCGTTACGGGTGAGAACGGTCACCTTCTTGAGACCATTCTGGCGGGATATTGCTTGTGCAGCAAAATCCCGCCAGCCGGGCTCGTCCTTCACCAGCTCATAATTCCCCCAGAAGACCTCCAGGCCTCCTGGTTGAACAAAGCTGATGTCAAACTCAGCTGAGCCATGAGGGTGTATCAGGGCAAAGATGTCACGTGCCCTGAAGCCCATCCCCAGCAACTGCTCCACCACCGTCTTTCTGGGGGGACAGATCTCATTGCCGCGCCACCGGAGACGGACCACATTCTTCCTGACCACAGCCTGCCCGGTTGTCGGGAGTGACCACTGATCCCCTCTTTTCTCTCGGAAGGCCTCCAACCCGTACCTATCTATCCAGAAAGATAGGTCCCTCTGCACACCCCCTACAGTTAGGGACTGCTTCCCCTCCCTTAAGGCCTGCAGGAGGCGCTGTTGCAAGTGACCTTCCCCAGGGCCAGAGGACGAGGATGGGTGGGCTGGTGGTCCTCCCCCCACTACCCCAGCATAAGTCCTGCAGAAACATTTTTTTCCATATCTTTTTTTTTTACTTTTACTTTCTTCATTAACTTTATCTGCAATTTCTTTTACTTTTTCTTTTGCAGGGCTGCTTTGCAGCGGCCGTTCTGCACTTATTCTTGTCAGGCCACTCCCCTCCTCCGTTCCCGAGTGGCTGGCTCTGCCCCTTGCAGAGGCTCTGACTCCGCCCATATCCGAGGCATCGGGTGCCTGCAGACCTATCACGCTGGCCGGTCCCGGTGTGACAGGACCGTCCACGTTACAGGCACCCGACCCACGGGACCGCGCTGCAGCCGACTTCCAGTCCGCCCCCTCCTCCGATGCACGGCTCACACCGCTCACCGGTCTCCAGGGCTCGCCGTTCGCCGGGTCTGGGACCACGCCCCCTGCTGCGCTCCGGCTGCTAGCGCCACCCACTTCACAGTGAGCGGCGTCCGGCGCCATTTTGCCCGTCCTCGCTTCAATCTTCCCGCTCTCCCGCCCCGACTCCACTGCAGAAGCCGTGGCTGGGGGGTTTGCGGGACCTGCACTCTGGACCAGAATCTCTTCTGACCCGGAGTGCAGGGGAGACCCATGAACATATACGAGCCTCACCTCTTGTTTTAGCCGTCTCTCCTCCCTCTGCTTCTGTCTCAGCTTCTTCCTTCTCCGCTTCTCTGCTGCCGCACTTCGTGCTTCCTCCTCCGGGGGCAGATCCGGGCCGAAGCTGAAGTTCTCCAGAGACACGGGGGACTCCTGATCCCGGATCTGTGTTAGTATCCCGGGGGGATGTTCTCCCTCTGACCCGGAACTGGACTCTTGCAGGCGTGCCGTGTTGGGAGAGATCTCCTCCCTCACCGTGAGCTCCCCGGACTCGCGCGGTGCCTCAGAGTCCGACTCACTGTCAGGGACCGGCACCGGAATGTCAGGGGTTTCTCCCATGGTGACCTCGATGCTGGTCTCCATGCTGGTCTCAGCTGCCTCCTCTTGCTGCTTTCCCCCTCTCTGGCTTGCGTCAGCCATTGCCTGGAACCTGTCTTCGTTTTTCAGTTTTTCGGCGAAGACTCCCCCTCCGGTCATTATCGTTCCCCTCCGCTCCTCCACCTCCTTCACTTCCCTTAGCAGGGCACCGACCTGTGCAGCTAATTTCGCCATGGCCAGGTCACCGCGGATTCGCTGCAGGGACCTCCCCAGGTCTTTATACTCCTCCATGTGGGCCACCAGGCGGGAGCCAAACGTGGCAGCGTTTTCTCCTGGCCTCATTGACCCCCACTCGGACGGGTCCCTGCAGCCTTGGTGATCCATTCCCAGTTGTCCTTCTCCTCCTCTCCTCACGGCATGCTGCGATGCCCCAAACCTGGGAGAGGACGAGGCCACGCTGTTACTGCCTCGAGATGTCCTTCTCTCCCCCAGGGCTGACTCCACGTTCCCAGCCGGCTGGGATGTCCCTCCACCCCCCACCGGCCTTCTAAGGAGGGTGGAGGACCGGGACTCCATCTCCAGATGGAGCCCCCCTCGGGGCACTCTGCTAGCCCAGGCAGGTGTAATAAACCTGGGCAGGTGAAAAAGGCAGAGTCCCTGGGACGGTAGTTGCTCCAAGCACAGTGCACTACACCCAAAACACTCCTCTCTCCTCAGAGATCAAGCTCGTTCTGGCACCTGTCTCAGCCTGAAACCACCGCTACTGTCTACATTGCCTCAGGTACTCTTTCTGAACTTTAGACTTTGCGTATATACCTGTTTGGCCAGCTGCTATCCCGTTAGGCGGTACAGCCCAGTGGGTCCACACCCCGCACTGTGACAGTACGCTCAGGCCATGGACCCCGCTGGTCAATTCAAGGGCCTGTCACCTACTCAAGCCATGCAAGCGGACCTGCAGGACCTGCAAACACGACAGGATCAACTCGTTGTGGCAGCAAATTCCATGGCACTACAGCTAGGGGAGCTAGCTGCTTCCTCCTTGGCTCCTGTTCCAGCTTCTCCGGCTGATCCTCCTGTCAGCACCAGTTCTGATCCTCGGTTCTCGCTGCAACTACCTTCTCATTTTAACAGAGACGTAAGCACATGCAGAGGATGTCTCAACCAGTGTCATATCCACTTCACTCTGCACGCCAGAGCATTTCCCTTGGACAGCTCCAGGATCGCCTTTGTTGTCCCTCTGCTTGCCGGCAAGGGCCTGGCGTGGGCGAACCCTATCTGGGAACGACAGGAACCCAAGACCCGAGACTTCATTGGGTTCCTGCGGTTATTCCGCACTGTGTTCGAGGAGCCTGGACGAGTCTTGTCGGCAGTCTCTACCCTTCCTGGGGGACATCATCTCCGATCAGGGCCTCAAAATGGACCCTAAAAATGTAAAGGCTGTCTTGGAATGGCCACGCCCTCAAGGCTTAAGGGCCATACAGCGCTTCCTGGGATTTGCCAACTTCTACCGGCTGTTCATTCCCAACTTCTCCTCACTGACAGCTCCCATCTCTACCCTCACCAAAAAGGGCATGAACGCCAAGGTGTGGACTCCGGAAGCAGAGGCCGCGTTCAAGAGCTTAAAGAAGGCCTTCACGTCAGCCTCAATCCTTCATCATCCTGATGTGTCCCTACAGTTTTCATTGGAGGTGGACGCCTCCTCTGTTGGTGTTGGCGCACTTCTGTTCCAGAGAGGCTCCAAAGGCAAGACTGTGGTATGTGGCTACTACTCTAAGCTTTTTTCTCCCGCAGAGCACAACTACTCGATTGGGGATCGGGAGTTACTGGCCATCAAGCTGGCTCTGCAGGAGTGGAGACACCTAGAGGGCGCAGGTCATTCAATCCTGACCTTCATGGACCACAAGAACCTCACCTATCTCCAGACGGTCCAACGGCTGAATCCTCGTCAGGCCAGGTGGTCATTGTTCTTCGCTCGGTTCCAGTTTAAGCTCCACTACCGCCCTGCCGACAAGAATGTGAGTGCCGATGCCTTGTCTAGGTAGTTTGAGACAGAAGACACTGTGGAGTCCCCACAGAATATCATTGAGCCTACCTGCATCATCTCTGTCAACCCTCTGCAAGTTAGAGACATTCCACCGTGGAGGACCTTTGTGCGTCTGGCAGACAGAGGAGGAATCCTCTGCTGGGGACACAGTTCCAAGCTGGCAGGTCATGCAGGTGCCCGTAAGACCCGAGACCTAATTGCCCATCAGTTCTGGTGGACCATGCTGCCCAAAGACGTCATGGATTTTGTCTCCTCCTGCATGGTGTGCGCAGGAAATAAAGTTGCCCACTCCAGACCAGCTGGTCTGCTCCAGCCACTGCCTGTGCCCGATGCTCCCATGCGACATATTGCTATGGACTTTGTCACAAATCTGCCTCTCTCTGCTGGATGTAGTACGGTCTCGGTGGTGGTGGATCGATTCTCCAAAATGGCTAATTTGTTCCACTGACTGGTCTGCCTTCTGCTTCCCGACTGGCCGGTCTCTTCATCCAACACATCTTCCGTCTGCACGGCTTGCCTCTGCATATTGTCTCGGATCGAGGGGTTCAGTTCACCTCAAAGTTCGGGAGAGCCCTCTGAAGTTTCCTTGGTGTGAAGTTGCACTTTTCCTCAGCCTACCATCCCCAGTCCAATGGTCAAGTCGAGAGGATTAATCAGATTATGGAGAACTATCTGCGGCACTTTATCTCCAGGCAGCATGATAACTGGGTGCAGCTGCTTCCTTGGGTTGAATTCTCTTATAACAACCATACTAGTGAGTTCACCACCTCCAGCCCATTCTTCATTGTCTATGGCCAACATCCACGAATACCTCTTCCTGTTTCCACTACTTTCAGGGACTTTCTGCAGATATGACAGCAGACCCGATCTTCTATTCTGCTGGCAGACGACCGCATGAAGAGAAAGGCAGACACAAGAAGATGAGAGCCTCCTAAGTTTCTTCCAGGGACTAAGGTCTGGCTGTCTGGCTGAGGGTACCATCTTGCAAGTTTGCTCCCAGGTTCCTCGGACCCTTCGAGATTCTGCTGCGGATAAATCCGGTCTCTTACAGGCTTCGGCTGCCTCCCACCCTCAAGATCCCAAACTCTGTTCACGTCTCTCTGCTGAAGCCTGTGGTCCTGAACCGCTACTCCAAGACTCCTAGTTCCGCAGTGGTTCCTAGCGGTTCGTCAGGGACATCCGAGGTGAGGGAGATCTTGGACACCAAGAGAGTAGGAGGAACAATATTTTATTTTGTGGATTGGAGGGGATTTGTCCCAGAGGAGAGGTCTTGGGAGCCATAGGAGAACATCAATGCTCCTGCCCTTGTGAATAAATTTCTCTCCCGCTCTGGTCTCAAGAAGAGGGGGGATACTGTAACGTCTATGGCGGCGGACCGTCGTCCTGACTTACCCTCTGACGGCCGCGGGCATGGACGAGCGAGTTCTCGGCGGCATCTCCCTCCTGGGAGACATCGGCACTCACTTCCTGGTCCGGACACTGCCTCCCGCAGGGTGCTCGCGCATGCTTGGCCTTAAAGGGCCAGTACGCGCACATTTGTAGAATTGCTGCAATTAGCCCAGAATGCCTCTGTACTATACAAGGGGCTCTGTCCTCTCAATCATTGCCTGAGCATTGTTGTGTTACCCTTAGTTTTTCCATTAAAATGGTCTCCTAGTGTTTTCCAGCTCCCAGTGTTTCCCGTTACTTCCACCTGTAAACTGTATCCCGTGCTATCGTACCCCTGTACCTTCTACAGTTGGAGTCGTGTTGTGCCTTCCGCTGCATCTACTGTGTTGCATCCTGCCAGGTGTCTGTCTACTGCCAGAGCCTCATCTTGCCTGAAAATACCGCTACTGTCTACATTGCCTCAGGTACCCTTTCTGAACTATAGACTTTGCGTATATACCTGTTTGGCCAGCTGCTATCCCGCTACGCAGTATGGCCCAGTGGGTCAACACCCTGTGCCGTGACACATTCCATGTTTCCCTCCTGAAGCCTGTGGTCCTGAACCGGTACAGTAAATATCCTGGCTCTGCAATTGCTCCAAGCAGTTCTTCTGATGTCTTCAAGGTCAAGGAGATTCTAGACTCCAAGAAGGTAGGAGGGAAGACCTGGTGGATTGGAAGGGTTTTGGTCCTGAGGTGAGGTCCTGGGAGCCTGAAGAGAATGTGGATGCCCCAGCTCTCATTAAGAAGTTCCTCCTATGCTCTGGACCTAAGAAAATGGGGCGTAATGGGGGGGTACTGTAATTTCTGGGGTTGCTGACTGGTGGCAGTTCCCACTTACCGGCAGTCGTGACCGCAGAACTCTGAAACTTGTCTGGCGTTTCCTTCCTCAGAGACACAGGCACACACTGCTCTGTCCTCCTGCCGATGCCCGTAGTGTGTGCCTGCGCTCGTCCCCAGTTTTAAAGGGCCAGCGCGCACACGAGGAATTTTGTCCCTGACCAATCCCAGCACAACCGGAACTTTAAGAAGAACCTTGCCCACTTCCACATTGCCTGATCAATGTTATGTCTTACCCTGTGTTGGTCTGAAAAGGTTCTCAAGCGTTATCCTGTACCCCTGTATCTTATATCCAGTGTCCGTGCTCGGTGTAAGTTCGAATGTCCGGTATCAGTACCAAGTCCAGTCTCCGTGCCAAACCCAGTGTCAGTGACGACTTCAGTATCCGTGTCCGGTGTCCGTGTCAAGTCCAGTGTCCATGACGACTTCAGTATCAGTGTCCGGTGTCCGTGCCAAGTCCAGTGTCCGTGATGACTTTAGTATGTGTACTCCGTGCCAAGTCCAGTTTCCGAGACGACTTCAATATCTAAGTCCTGTATCCGAGACAAGTCATGTTGTCCAGTACAAGCCAGCTTCCGTTAGTCCGGCACAAGTCAGCTTCTGATCATCCGGCACAAGTCATCTACCCAGGTACTCTTGCCCTAAAGACCATTACTGACTCTGGTTTGATCAGCTGCTGCTCCACTATGGCGAAGCGGCCCAGTGGGTCCACATACCCCACAGCTGTGACACCTGACAATCTACTGGTGACTGTGCCTACCTACGACAAATTTTTATTTGTGTTAAAATGGCTTACACTAACTGCATCAATTACGTATTCTGTTTTGTGTGCCGCATATTCATGGTTTGTTATTTCTCAGCAGGCTATTATGGTACACAGATGTGCCATTGACTCATTCTCTGAGAAAATATCCTAGATGTCAAGCGCATAAGTGTTTACGTTTACAGTGTGCCAAAATATATGACTAACTTATAGCTACTTTCTGCCTTACTGCTTATTTATCTACTGAAATGAAGAACAACTCTTAGAAAATACATTTGCATGGATAGGTCCCACGGTGAATGTGGGCTATAATGTGATTGTCCTTAGCTGTAGGATCACTTATAATTTTGTGCATCAATCCAAATAGGCACGTTAAGAAGTCAGGTGTGATTAAACACAGGACTGACAGATGTAGAAAATGAAGGGAGAGCAGGAAAGTGTCTACTTATAGGTAGGCTGAGTGACTAAAGCCGATTCTCCATAGTCTCCAAAATGGCTGACTGTGGTGGCAACTGCCTGTCTTCGAAGTAGAAAGAGCAGGTTTGGACCACAAATTACTACTATAAGAAGTAAAGTGGGCAATACACATAATATAGGCCCCATTTATCTTCCTCATTTCCACTATTAATTTACATTCAATGGCAGGAAAGACGGGGGTAAGCAGTTTCCAGATACCTCTGATGCTTCTTATCTAGGGAAAAAAATAGGAATCAATGGTTTTAAGCCCAACATGTACAATTTCTGTTTCCCCATATGTCAGTATGTCCTATATATGAGATTTTTGGCAGATCCAATCTATCAATCTCATGCTATGGACTGCATAAAAGGAGTTGTCTTATAAAGACAACTTCTGTCTATATACCAAATTAGGGTACATAATAAAGTAGGGGTCCTTCGCTCAAGATCCCCACTTATTAGCCAGAATGGTGAGCTGCTCCGTAAGAGCTGTCTATGCATTAGATGAATGTCTATTCATATGAATGGCTGCCGTGTAATGCTACATTTTCCCTGTAATGCCATTTCAGCTAAATTATCTGTCCAGAAGCAGTTGGAGAAGCAGGAACCATAGCAGTCAGCTGATCGCTGCATCGGTTTTCTCTCAAGACTGGGTTAGTTCATGAGACTGCCCCTTTAGTAGACAAGTTTTCATGGTCGTACACAGGGGCATAACTAGAAAAGACTGGGCCCCATAGCAAACTCTTGACCGGGCCCACCCACCACCCCCCCTGGGTGCCACAAGCAGCCCCCCTTATAAATAGTGCCCCCTGTAGAATGTGCCATACAGCCCCCCTTTAGACAGTGCTATATAGCCCCGCCTATAGACAGTGTCACACCCCATTTGTAGATAGTGCCCCACCTCCCCCTTGTAGATAGTGCCATACATCCCCTGTAGATATTGCCATATAGCCCCCACTGTATATAGCGCTATACAGCTCCCACTGTATATAGTGCCACACAGCCCCCCTCCCCTTAGTAGAAAGTGCAGCACAGCCCCCCTTAGGAGAAAGTGCCACACATAGACCCCTGTAGATTGCGGCACACTCACCCCCCTGTAGATAGAGCCACAGCCCTCCCCCTTGTAAATAGTGCCATACAGTTCCCCCTTGTGTATAGTGCCACACAGCTCCCCCTTGTGTATAGTGACACAGCTCCACCTTGTGTATAGTGCCACACAGCTCCCCCTTGTGTATAGTTCCACACAGCTCCCCGTTGTGTATAGTGCCACACAGTTCCCCCTTGTGTATAGTGCCACACCAGCTCCCCATTGTGTGTAGTGCCACACAGCCCCCCCCCCTTGTGTATAGTGCCACAAGGCAATGGCGCATCCGAGATAGTTGTATCAGCCAGGGAGATGTCACTCAAACATAGAAAGGTGGGTTTGGAGGCAGGACTATGTGACTCTTCAGGATAGCGGCACTGCCCCATTACCCTCTAATGAGTACTTAGCATATAGTGTGCGTCATTTTAAAAGTGGATTTTAAGAATTTTGCTGCATCTGAAAAAAACATACAAGGGAATGTTTGGAAATATTGTCAGGTCATGTATTACCGCATGGTGGCGGTTCAAGGGGTTAAAACTACCTGACAGATTCCCATTAAATATACAATGAATTGAGAACAATTCCATCTACCCTCCAATTTTTTTATTATAAATAGATCCTATATAAACTACAGATGCAGAACCAAGCTCTGACATATATATAGTACCACAACCAAGCTCAGTACATAAATACAGCACCAGAACGAAGCTCAGTACATATATACAGCACTAGAACCAAGCTAAGTACATATAGACAGCACCAGAACCAAGCTCAGTACATAAATACAGCACTAGAACCAAGCTCTGACATATATACAGCACCAGAACCAAGCTCAGTACATATATACAGCACTAGAACCAAGCTTAGTACATAAATACAGTACCAGAACCAACCTCAGTACATAAATACAGCACCAAAACCAACCTCAGTAGAAAAATACAGCACTAGAACCAAGCTCAGTACATATATACAGCACCAGAACCAACCTCAGTACATAAATACATCCCCAGAATCAAGCTCAGTACATATTTACACAGAACCAAAACCAATCTCATACGTATATACAGCATCAGAACCAAGATCAGTACATATATACAACAGCAGGACAAATACAGCTCAATTTAGCGCTACGCCTGCCGTATAGGTTTGTACGGCGTAAAACTACAGCTCCCAGCATGGCCCGAACAATGGTGAGGATATGCTGGGAGATGCTGTTTCACAAAAAAAAAATCATATCATAATTATTTCGCTGCAGATCAAACAGTGACTACAGTGCTGATTAGAGGCAGAATAAACATTTACATTAAGTGACTCACCGGTGATGTCTCAGATTCTAGTTATTTTCTTCTCCCTCCGGTCCAGACATCTATGATGGATTTCTACCAGCCATGACCCATTTCCACTCAGATGTCTTCAGCTTCTCACTTTTAAAACATTTCTGCACCTATACACAAAGTTAAAATTCTCAACACCTCTTGCACCCCTAACTATAATAGCGCCATACACTGTGTTCCTGATTATAATAGTACCATACACTGCCACACACACACACCGTGCCCCCTGTAGATAGTGCCCCCATAGCCACCGTGCTGCCCGACATATAGCTTCCCCTACATGTAGTGCTCCATGTATAGCCCACCTCTGTAGACAGTGCCCTACATATAGCCACCCTGTTGCTAGTACCCTACAGGTAACTCACCCCTGTATATAGTGTCCCACATATAGCCCACCCCTATAGTAAGTGCCCTAAAACTAGCTCCCCTATATATAGTGCTTTACATATAGCTCACCCCTGTATAGTGTCTCACATATAGCTCCCCCTGTATATAGTGCCCCACATATAGACCACCCTGTAGATAGAGCCCCACATATAGACCCCCCTGTAGATAGTGGCCCACATATAGACCCCCCTGTATATAGTGGCCAACATTCCCACATATAGACCCCCTGTAGCTAGTGCCCCACATCCCCACATATAGACCCCCCCTGCATATATTGGCCCACATATAGACGACCCCCCTGTAGATAGAGCCCCCACTATAGATAATGACATTAACAGTTTTATGAGAGAAAAAAAACAAAAAACTTTACATACTCAAATGATCCCGTTCCTGTTCGCTGGTGATGCAGATCTGCTCTCTTCTGAGCAGGTCTGCAGGAGTTGAACGAGCGTCGTCCAATGACGCAGATTGGCGGGGCAGAATAACTTGCCCCGTCAATCAGGGCCTTTCAAGCATGGAAGCGGCGTAATGACGTCATTGCGCCGCTAGCCAATCAGCGTCATTGTAAGGCGCTGACTGGTCGGGCACGGAACATGCCCAGCTATTCAGCGCTAGTGCATGTATTTGGCTGCCGCTAGCACCGGGGCCCCCATGAGAGGGCCTGTGTCGCCCGGCCCATACTTGTTGGAGACTCGGCGGCGCGGGCCCCATAGTAGCGGCGCTACTGCTGTAGCAGACAAAACGGCTGCTAGCGGCGCCACCGGGCATATTGGGGGGCGTGTCGGCTGGCGGCACGGGCCCTCTCAATCCGCGGGCCCCGTAGCAGCCGCTACGGCTCCTACCGCGGTAGTTACGCCACTGGTCGTATAGTATGTACATTTTTTATTTGGCCAGAGGATATTTTAAATACATATGAAATGCTGACAGTATATACCTGCTTTTTACAAAACATTATCCCAGTGGGCTTGTTGTTATCTTTTTGACTTCTCCACTAAGCGATGCATTGTATTTTATATAATAAGGAGTAGCAATAAAATTGCACTTTGTAATAAATTAGTAAACAAGGATTTCATTATCTGGCTTTGTTCTCCATGAATTACTTTATGTATTGTCAAAACTGCTCTGCAGGTTTTTTTTATTTTTTTATTATTTTTCTCTTGGGCTTAAATAATTATCTCGTCAAATAATTATCAGATATAAACGCTTGTAATTCACACATACATGAATGGTTAAAGACCTATTGTTCTAAAGTCTATGTTTAAAAAAAGAGAAGGTCCCCCAAACACAGTTAAAATTATCACACAAAACAGTACAAAGCCTTTACCAGCTATTGTATCTAGGAGAGTCACATTCTCAGTTCAAGAAAGTTTTAAATATTGATTTATTAGCTAGATTATGTTCACACAAAAAGGCAGTGGTGTGGTACAAACCCAACATGGCCCATAAATTCACCTCTCTGGCCCTGAAACCTCACCATTACTGTCTAATGTCCCACCATCACTGTCGAAAACTCCACCATAATTACAGAAAACCACCACTATTAGAGAAAACCCCACCACTTTTGCAGAAAACCTCACTACTATTACAGAAAACACCAACATTATTACAGAAAACCCCACCAATATTGCAGAAAACCCCATCACCAGTGTTCCCTATAAGGTGCACGGTTACGCGGCCGCGCGCCTTCAACGGTCCGCCCGCTCACTAAAGTTTATAGGCTGCAGGCCACGTTATTCCTGCAGCCTATAAGGCGCTGGGAGTCGCGCAGGCCGGAGTGACAACGTCACATCACGACGGTATGCGCATGCGTTCTGCCGGAAAGGTAGTGTAGCACTGCGTTTGTTGCGGGAACAAGAAGGTAAGTACAATCTTTTTTTTTTTTTTTTTTTTTTTTAAGGAGCTGTGGGAGGGGGGGCTGTGTTGCACTATATACAGGGTGGATTGCTGTGCAACACTATATACACAAAGGGAGGAGGGGGGCTGTGTAGCGCTATATACAGGGGGAATTTCTGTGTAACACTATATACACAATAGTGGGAGGGGGCGGTGTAGCGCTATATACTGGGGAGAGGGGGGCTGTGTAGCTCTATATACAAGGGGAAGAGAGGGGCTGTGTAGCACTATAAACAGGGGGAATTGCTGTGTAGAGCTATATACAAGGTGAGGGGGGCTGTGTAGCACTACATACAAGGGGAGAGGGGGATGTGTAGCACTATATACAGGGAGGGGCTGTTGCGCTATATACAAGGGGAGAGGAGGGCTGTATAGCGCGATATAAAAGGGAGGGGCTGTGTATCACTATATACAAAAGGGGAGGAGGGGGGCTGTATAGCACTATATACACAAGGGGAGGAGGGGTGGCTGTGTCACGCTATATACAAGGGGAGGTGGGCTGTGTAGCCCTATATACAAGGGAAGAGGGGGCTGTGTAGCACTATATACAAGGGGAGAGGAAGGCTGTGTAGCACTATATACAAAGGGAGAGGGGGCTGTGTAGCACTATATACAAGGGGAGAGGGGGTCTGTGTAGCACTATATACCCGGGGAGAGGGGACTGTATAGCACTATATACAAGGGGAGAGGGGAGTGTTGTGTAGCAATATATACAAGGGGAAATTGCTGTGCATCTGTAATGATGGGGGTAGGGAAACAGATAAGTGAGCCCTAATCTACCCGCTACTCAGTCCCTGCCTACTTGCAACGACCCGCCCTAGGCGACGGGGTACAACTGGGCGACAGTCCCTACGCTCAATAAGTGCACGACGGACAAACAGACAAGGGTACACAGAAGCTAAGGGAAATGGGGCAGTTGCCCACGGCAACACCGTGATTCAACAAGAATTGTGAACGAGCCGAGTCAAACCAGGAGTGTACGAGGTACCAAACGCAGAGCAGGAGAGTAGTGAACAAGCCGAGTCAAACCAGGAGTGTACGAGGTATCAAACGCAGAGCAGGAGAGTAGTCAGTAAGCCAGGGTCAGTATGAAGCAGGGACAAATAGTACAAGAAGCTGCAGCAGGGCCAGGAAACCAAACGAGAAGAATCACAAGCAAGGAGGAACAGGAAAGGCAGGTATAAATAGACAGAGGGCGGGAGCTAGCTCAGTCTGGCCAGGCTGTGATAGGCTCTCCCACTCCTAAGCCTGCCATCCTGAGTGGTGGAAGATGGAGTCAGTCTCACAGACATAGAAGCAGGTGCAGACTGATGACCTATGGGCGTTGACACAGAAGCTGTGCCTGGCAGATCCTTTACAGCAACACTATATACACAAGGGTGCAGAGGTGGGCTGTGTAGCGCTATATACAGTGGGGGAATTTTTGTGTAACACTATATACACAAAGGGAGGACGGGGGCTGTGTAGCACTATATACAAGGGGATGAGGGAGGCTGTGTAGCACTATATACAAGGGGAGAGGGGGGCTATGCAGCACTATACAAGGAGAAATTGCTGTGAAGCGCTTATACAAGGGGAGGGGGGCTGTGTGGCGCTATATACAAAGGATGGGGGTGTGTGTAGTACTATATACAGAACAAGGGGAGGAGGGGGCTGTGTAGCACTATATACAAGGGGAGGGGGCTGTAAAGCACTATATACAAGGCGAGGTGGCCGTGTATCACTATATACAATTGGGAGAGGGGGCTGTGTAGCACTATATACAAGGGGAGGGGGCTGTGTAGCACCATATACAAGGGAAGAGGGGGCTATGTAGTACTATATACAAGTGGAGAGGGGGGCTGTGTAGCACTATATACAAGGGGAGAGGGGTGGCTGTGTAGCACTATGTACAAGGGGAGAGGGGGCTGTGTAGCACTATATACAAGGGGAGAGGGGGGCTGTGTAGCAGTATACACAAGAAGAGAGGGGGGCTGTGTGGCACTATATGCACGGGGAAAGATGGCTGCATAGCACTATATACAGGGAGGAGTGGGGCTGTATAGCACTATATACAGGTGTAGGTGGGTGCTGTATTAGTGGACAATAGATACGACACCGATGTTGCGTAACTTTTTTTTAATGTGGACAATCAGATTCGGATCTCTTCCTTTGGATAAAACATTAACTTCAGATAACACATGTCTTTATATATGGGTGCTGGAACCCGGGCATGAGATAGCCACGGTCGGGAGGTTGGGACATGGAAGTGCGTGGCTCAATGACTTTTTCGTCTTCTCCATGTGGGAAAGTCTCTGGTGCACGACTACGGGATTTAGGCTTCCTGGTCCTCGCCCAGGGGAAAAACAAGTCCAGTACCTGTGCTCCTCAGCGTCGTCTCCATCGTCCTTGGGGCTGCTTCCAAAGTCTGGCTGCTGCACCTCGGCACGGCTGGACCTCTGTACAGCTGGACCGGTGGACTCCGCACAGCTGGACCTCTGCCCAGCTGGACCTCTGCCCGGCTGGACCTCTGCACGGCTGGACCGCTGGACACAGCACGGCCGGACCTCCACCCGGCTGGACCTCTGCATGGCTAGACCTTTGGACACCGCACGGCTGGACCCCTGCCCGGCTGGACCTCTGCACGGCTGGACCTCTGCACGGCCGGACCTCTGCACGGCCGGACCTCTGCACGGCCGGACCTCTGCATGGCTGGACCGCTGGACACCGCACGGCTGGACCTCTGCATTGCCGGACCTCTGCACGGCTGGACCGCTGTACACCGCACGGCTGGACCTCTGCCCGGCTGGACCTCTGCACGGCTGGATCTCTGCACGGCTGGACCTCTGCACAGCTGGACCTCTGCACGGCTGGACAGCTGGACACCGCACGGCTGGACCTCTGCCGGCTGGACCTCTGCACGCCTGGACCTCTGCACAGCTTGACCTCTGCACAGCTGGACAGCTGGACACCGGACGGCTGGACCTCTGCCGGTTGGACCTCTGCCAGTTGGACCTCTGCATGGCCGGGCCTCTGCACGCTGGACCTCTGCACGGCTGGACCGCTGGACACCGCACGGCTGGACCTCTGCCCGGCTGGACATCTGCACGGCTGAACCTCTGCACGGCTGAACCTCTGCATGGCTGAACATCTGCACGGCTAAACCTCTGCACGGCTAAACCTCTGCACAACTGGTGCTGGTGCCTGCTGGGCGGTTAATGCTTGGGGCTGCTGGGTTGGGGGATGAGTACTCACTGCGGCCTCTTCCCTGGACAAACTTGTCCTGCACGGGTCTCCTCCTCCCGCTGTGTCTCTCCTCTTTCTTCCCCTCTCCGGGGCTGCCTGCCTTGGTACCCTTCTCACACCCGCACACACACCAGTTTCTCCGCCGATTCTCCCGTCGCTCTACTCTCTCCACTCCTCTCTCTTCCTTTCTCCACGCGCCCCTCTATCCACTTCCGGGTCGCGCATCACTTCCGTCCTCCTCCTGGAGACTTCACTCCTCTCCCGGTGCATGCATGAGCACCTGACTAGCCGACCCAGCCGCCGACGCCATAACAACACCCCGCTCGAACTCCCGACTCCGGACAGGTAAGTCCACAAAGGTTGTTGACCACCCTTACACAGGGGGGAATTGCTGTGTAACACTATATACACAAGGGGAGGAGGGGGGCTGTGTAGCGCTATATACAAGGGGAGGGGGGCTGTATAGCACTATATACAAGGGGAGGGGGCTGTGTATCACTATATACAAGCGGAGAGGGGGCTGTGTAGCACTATATACAAGGGGAGGGGGGCTGTGTAGCACCATATAAAAGGGAAGAGGGGGCTATGTCGTACTATATACAAGGGATGGGGGGGCTGTGTAGCACTATATACAAGGGGAGAGGGGGGCTGTGTAGCACTATATACAAGGGGTGGGGGGCTGTGTAGCACCATATACAAGGGAAGAGGGGGCTATGTCGTACTATATACAAGGGATGAGGGGGCTGTGTAGCACTATATACAAGGGAAGAGGGGGCTATGTAGCACTATGTACAAGGGGAGAGAGGGGCTGTGTAGCACTATGTACAAGAGGAGAAGGGGGCTGTGTAGAACTATATACAAGGGGAGAGGGGGCTGTGTAGCACTATATACAAGTGGGAAGGGTGCTGTGTAGCTGTGTGGCACTATATACAGGGGGTCTGTGTGGCACTATCTACAGGGGGTCTGTGTGGCCCTATTTACAGGGGTCTGTGTGGCACTATTTATAGGAGGCTGTGTGTGGCGCTTTCTGCAGAGGGAAGTGTGTGATGCTATCTACGGGGGCTGTGTGGGTCACTATCTATAGGGGGTGATGCTATGTACAGTGGGGTAACGCTAGCTAGAGTTGGATGTGTGTGACGCTATCTACAGGGGTTGTGTGGTGCTATCTATAAGGACAGTGGTGTAATGAGGGATTCTTTCATTGATGCCTATAATTTGTGTTTATAACTGTCTATTTTACTGGTGTACTTGTAATATAGCCGTTAAAAAAGTAATTAAAACTAATTTAAAATACGTTTTCTTATTCTCTTATTTAGTCGCTATATTAGTATTTACTGAGGGTATTACTTTTTGTCATCAGATCACCCACCATTGATGGAGACTTGCCCTGCTCCGGAACTGCCCCGCTCAGGAGCTGCCAAGACTTAGAGGGAACATTGCCCATCACTATTACAGAAAATCCCACCACTATTTCAGAAAAACCCATGACTACCAATCAAAACCCCACCCCCACAACCCAGTACCCCACCAATAATATAGAAAAAAATCACCCTAACTGTCCAAAATTGCACTGATATCGCAAAAACAACCCACCACTACTGCAGATAACCCTTTACTCCTCCCAAAGACTACTGACTAAAGCTCCACCACTACTGCTCAAAACTTTTAAACTCATGCTCAAAATCCCACCACCACAATTCAGAACCTCTCCACTATTACAGGAAACCTACTAATACCTCAGAACTAAACCTACCACTACTGTTCCTAAAATCCCACCACTACTGCAGAAAACTCAACCACTACTGCCCAAAACCTTAATAATACTGCTCAAAACTTTTCAACTCATGCCAAATATCCCACCACCAAAGCTCAAAACCCCACCACTATAACAAGAAACCTCACCAACACCTCAGAACAAAACCTATCTCTACTGTTCTAAAATCTCACCACTATTGAAGAAAACTATCACTAATGCCTCAAACCCCACTACTACTGCTCAAAATCTTTCCACTCATGTCCCAAAAAAATTAAACCCCACCACTAATTCACAAAAAAAAACACCACTACTGTCCAAGATTCCATTAACACTGCAGAAAACCTGATTACTATTTCACAAAACCCCACCACTACTATTTAAAATGTCACCACTACTGTAATGGTGGGGGGGGGGGTAGGGAAACGGACAAGTGAGCCCTAATCTACCCGCCACTCTGTCCCTGCCTACTTGCAACGACCCGCCCTAGACGACGGGGTACAACTGGGCGGCGGTCCCTGCGCTCAGTAAGTGCATGACAAACACGACAAACAAACAAGGGAACACAAGCAAGGGAAATGGGCAGTTGCTCGCGGAAACACCGTGAGCAACAGAGTAGTGAACGAGCCGAGTCAAGCCAGGAGAGTGCGAGGTACAAAGCGAAAAGCAGAAGAGTAGTCGGTAAGCCGGGGTCTGTATGGAGCAGGATCAAAAAGTAGCAGGAGCTGTAGCTGGGCCAGGAAACCTCAAGGAAAGAAATTCACAAGCACAGATGGACAGGAAGAGCAGGCTTAAATAGACCGAGGGCGGGAGCTAGCTGAGTCTGGCCAGGTTGCGATAGGCTCTCCCACTCCTAAGCCTGCCAGCCTGAGTGGAGGAAGCTGGTGTCTGTCTCAGGGATGTACACTCAGGTGTTGACTGATTAATTCTGGGAGTTAACCCTGAAGCAGTGCCTGGCAGATCCTTTACAACTACTGTCCAAAAAAGCATCACTACTGTCCAAAACCCTACTACAACCAAAAAAGTTCACCGCTACTTCACAAATAACCTCACCACTACTGCAGAAGCCCTGACTACTACTGAACAAAACTCTACCACTACAAAGAAAATGTCAATCACTCATGGCGAAAACCCCAACACTAGTGCTCAAAAACCCATCACTACTATCCAAAGCCCCACCACCGATAACGCAAACCCTATCACTACTGTACCATACATGTGGGGTTCCCATGTTTTTTCTACAATCTTCAGATCTGATTTCTAAAGTAGCACTTCTAAAAATGTTCTGTGTACTATTTCTACAGTACCTTAATCACAATTTTTGGTTTGCTTTTGAATTCTGTATTTTTCATTGTAGTGTAGAGTAATAAATCTAATACCTGTTAGATTTATATATTGTATTAATATTAATAGAAAATGACTGCATTATATTATTTGAGATATGTATTAGATATGTTTATAATCTTATCTTAAATGAATGTATTCCCTATCATCTAAGATAGGGTAAAGATGACATCATCTGGCATTCCAAACTGATGAGTATCAGGATTCATATATATTGGGAAGAAAGTCGTTACCTTATATGGAAGTATTTTTGGGTGTATACCTATATGTACTGTACTTGGTATCATCTGATTGGTTAATGTGTGTTAAGTGAAAGCATGAACCTATAAATAAAGGCTCCGTCCACAGCCATTTTAGATTTCTGTACATCAAACCATTGTATGTGCAATCTCTCCCGATCGGTCATTTTTGTGAATATGAATGAATCCTGGACACATTCTGTTATGGAGAAAAGGAACTCAAGAGTGATGGGGATTAATCACACAGTAGCAAAGCCCAAAAAAAAAATGTTAATTTGAAAAACGATCATTTTTGAGCAAGTTATGATCAAATTTAGATTTATGCTAATTAGTTCTTAATAACCAAGTGGGTGTTTTTTAACTTTTTACCAAGAGGGCGTTGTAAAGAGAAGTGTATGATGCTGACCAATCAGCGTCATACACTTCTCTTCATTCATGCTCAGCTCGCTTCACTGCACAGCGTAATCTCGCGTTATCACACTCTGATGGGACTTCCACCCACAGGTCTTTCACCAGAGCGATGGAAGAGTCAACAGACATCGCCTCCAGCCGCGCCAGGACGTTTATCCAAATCTGCAGCAGCTGGATGCGATGTCTGTTCAATCTTCCATGAAGAACATGTGGAAGGAAATCCCATTCAAGCCCAGTGAAACGAGCTGGGCTTGAATGAAAAGAAGTTTATGACACTGATTGGTCAGCATCATACACTTCTCTTTACAATGCCCACTTGATAAAAAGTAAAAAAAACGCCCACTTGGTCATTAAGAACTAATTAGCATAAATGTAAAATTGAACTTAACTTGCTCAAAATTATTGTTTTTCACAATAAAAACCACTGTTCTTATCTACATTACAGCGCCTATCAGATTAGATAGGAGATAGGTCACTTATAAACTGGTGACAGAGCCCCTTTAAGGGATAGGGCTTTAGCTTGGGGAGTATAAGCGATCCTCCAGTCCCCACCAAAAAAAACAACTAATGATAGAGGAATGAATTTTAACTTACCTGGTGTTCATCCCATTGGTTCTTCTCCTTCCGTTGCTTCATTCTTGGTTCCCGTTGTCTTCCATCCATCATGGCCGCTGCTGTCTCAGATTTGAATAGGGAGTGTAGTCTGCAGGTCTGAGACACGCCCCCTTTTTATCCTTCACTGCCCTCTATTGGACCAGTGCTGATGACGTCAGCAGTGTTCCCTATAAGGTGCATCGCTTCTCTGCCTTTTGGCTAATATCAAATGTTACACCTGCTCAATGTGAGGTTAGTAATTATCCCTGCCGGTGGAATATGGCCATCGTAGAGGAATGACAGAATGCCGAGGTGAGGGTAGGGAACCACAATGGTCATTGCTCTGGTGTATGTATATGGTTTAAAGGTACCATTTGTAGGTGACCAGGCGACTGCCGGATCGAGGTCAGGAGGTCGGGTAGTTTGAAAGCCCGAGTTGCAATGTGCCCCAGGGCTGGTGACCCTCGGGTGCCCTAACTTACTGGGGGTGGGATCCCACTGAGTGAAGGCACATTTGCACACACTCCTCTTTCACACTTCTGAGCGCACACCTTTATTCTGCCGGCCTTCTGGCTGGGAGATGAGGAATTTTTATTCCTGGCACATGTCCAGGCTGTATACAGCACACATCCACTTATTTAATTTTGTTTTTTCACTGTGTGTTTGTCACGTCTGTCACAGGATTTTTGGATGTGGTGCCCTTCTGGGACCCTTCCAAGGTCTAGGGGGAAAATGTGTGGCCTTCTGGTTCCTCTTTCCCGCGTAACCAGGCCTCCCTTCTTCAGAGGGGAGGTGCAACCAGATGCAGACTCCAAGGCAGAAGCCTTGGAGTGTTGTTGGGTCTCCCGAAGCTTCGGCAAGGGGGGATCATTGATACTCGATCCTCTAGGCCTATGGTTTGGAGGGTCGGGGAATGGTTATGAGGGGCCTCTCTCTTTTAAGAGAACTGCTGCAATAGACCGCATCCTTGTGCACTTCTTATGGGTGAGAAAGCACGGCTCAGGCTTTGAAAAAAAAAATGCAGTGGCGTCGCTACCACCGGAGCGTGCTCCAGTGCTAGCGACAGCCACATTCACTTGTATGTGCGACCTCAGGACACACATACAAATGAATACTATAGGCTGCAGGCCACGTTTGGCCTGCAGCATATAAGGTCCGAGAGGCAGTGTAGCGCTCGGTCAGTCGCGGGAACGGTGCAAGGTAAGTACAATTTTTTTTTTAAAGGAGCTGTGTGGCAGTATATACAGGGGGAGGGGGGCTGCGTAGGGCTGTGTAGTGCTTTAAAACAAGGGGAGGAGGGGGCTGTGTAGCGCTATATACAGGGGGTATTGCTGTGAAACGCTATATACAAGGGGAGAGGGGGGCTGTGTAGCACTATATACAAGGGGAGGGGGGCTGTGTAGAACTATATACAAGGAGAGAGGGGGCTCTGTAGCACTATATATGAGGGGAGGGGGGCTATGTAG
Organism: Rhinoderma darwinii; assembly: GCF_050947455.1. Classification (NCBI taxonomy): domain Eukaryota; kingdom Metazoa; phylum Chordata; class Amphibia; order Anura; family Rhinodermatidae; genus Rhinoderma; species Rhinoderma darwinii. The sequence continues at coordinate 600,391,327 of NC_134687.1, read as the reverse complement.
CACTATATGCAAGGGGAGAGGGGGGCTGCATAGCACTATATACAAGGGGAGAGGGGGCTGTGTAGCACTATATACAAGGGGAGAGGACTGCGTAGCACTTTATACAAAGGGACGGGGCTGTGTAGCACTATATACAAGGGGAGAGGGGTCTGTGTAGCACTATATATAAGGGGAGGGGGGCTGTGTAGTGCTTTATGCAGGTGGATAGGAGGGCTGTGTAGCACTATATACAGGGGGGGTTGCTGTTTGACACTATCTACAGGGGGGCTGTGTGGCAGTATCTACAGGGGGGTCTGTGTGGCACTATCTACAAGGGGGTCTGTGTGGCACCATTTACAGGGGTCTGTGTGGCACTACCTATAGCGGGGCTGTATGACCCTATCTATAGGGGGCTGTGTGGCTCTATAGGGGGTCTGTGTGGCAATATCTACAGGGGGGTTTGTCTGGCAATATCTTCAGGGGGGTCTGTGGCACTATCCACAGGAGTCTATGTGGCACTATCTACAGGGGTCTCTGTGGCACTATCTATAGGAGGCTGTATGGCTCTATCTATAGGGGGTCTGTGTGGCAGTATCTACAGTGGGGTTTGTGTGGCAGTATCTACAGGGGGGTCTGTGTGGCACTATCTACAGGGGGGTCTGTGTGGCACTATCTACAGGGGTCTGTGTGGCACTATCTACAGGGTTCTGTGTGGCACTATTTACAGGGGTCTGTGTTGCACTATCTATAGGGGGGCTGTGTGGCAGTATCTACAGGGGCGTCTGTGTGGCACTATCTACAAGGAGTCTGTGTGTGGCGCTTTCTGCAGGGGAATGTGTGTGATGCTATCTACGGGGGGCTGTGTTTGTCACGATCTACAGGGGATGACGCTATGTACAGTGGTTAACGCTATCTACAGGGGGATGTGTGTGACGCTATCTACAGGGGCTGTGTGGCGCTATCTATAAGGACAGTGGTGTAATGAGGGATTATTGTATTGATGCCTATAATTAGTTTTTATAACTGTCTATTTTTATTTTACTGCTGTACTTGTAATATTATAGTATTTAAAAAAGTAATTAAAACTAATTTAAAATAAGTTTTCTTATTCTCTTATTTAGTTGCTATATTAGCATTTACTGGGGGTATTACTTTTGGTCTTTGGTCATCAGATCGCCCACCATTGATGGAGACTTGCCCTGCTCCCTAACTGCCCCCCTCAGGTGCTGCCAAGGCTTAGATGGAACATTAGACATCAGTGCTGGTCCATCGCTACTGACATTTCAGAGGGCAGTGAAGGACGAGTTGAGTCTGAACACCAACAGTAAGGCTATATTCATACTGGTCGGATTTGCCATAAGCCATTCCGACCCGTGGATCTGAGGCAGAAATCCGAGGCTTATCTGCCACAATTAAAAAGATTCCTATAGTACTTTCCAATCAGTGCAATAAATATTGCACGGTGCAATCCAAAATAATAATGACAAAAAATGGAAAAAAACAAAAAATAAATTTTCTGGACAAAACCAGCACACACTGGGTTACAAAACGAATACAATTTTAATTGATTAAATATAAATATGGAATATATATGTGAGAATATAATTTCCCAAAGTATTACATACAAAAACAGTATTAAAAAGATTTTTAAGCCACATCACCTGGCCAAATTATAATACTGAAAGCACAATATAGTATCAAATAGTAACATGGATAATAAGGGCCATACAATTGTGTCAAAGTATCGAATAATGGCACAAATATTAAAGAACATACAATTGTATCAAGATGTGTAAGAAATCACTCAAAATGACCCTATTGCAGATATTAAAATGCATATATTTTTTATCTCAAATTATATAACTTATCGCCAGGCATGTAAGGCACATGCAAATAGATCAAAAAAATGTATACTCATCTATTTATAGATGTCAAGGGGCCCCATAGACAGCTAGATGGTTTAAGCAGTAACAAGAAGGTTCTCCTTTTTATGCCCGCTGGTTAGGCAGATTATCCAGCCAAGGATATAGGTAGTACTGCAATCACATCTTTCAGGACGAAGCTAGTAATTCCTCCTCGTTGGGTATATAGAGTTCCGGATCTGTACAGAAAGCCAGTGATGTTTTGGATAATGTCACCCTAGTCTCCCAGAGATATTCACCACATGGTGTGTCCAGGAGAGCTGTTTGTACAACTTGTATGCAAGCAAAGGAGAAGCACGGCGTGCTGACGTCAATCACATCTGCCACAATGCCCTTCGCAGTGCCACCGGGTTCTCCCTGTACATAGTGCTGCACATAGTGCCCTTTGAAGATAGTTGCCACACAGTGCAACCTGTAGACAATGCGACATAATGCCCCTTTTAGATAGTGCCAGACAATGCCCCTTATAGATAGTGCCCTACAATTCCCTCTGTAGATAGTGCCACACACTCTTTAAAGGTAGTGCCGCACACCCTCTGTAGATTGTGCCTTAAACCCCCCTGTAGGTAGTGCCACACAGCCCCCCCTTGTGGATAGTGTCACACATCCCCCTTGCACATACTTACACAAACCCCTTGTATATAGTTCCACACATACCCCTTGTATGTAGATAGTGACAAACAGCCCCCCTTGTAGATAGTGCCACACAAAGACCCTGTAGAAAATTACAAACACAGCCCCTGTGGATAGTGCCACACAGCCCCCTGTATAACTTGCTAAACAGCCCCTTGTTGATTGTGTCACACACACACACACACGCCTTGTAGATAGTGCCACACACCCTGTAGATAGTGTCACACACCACCTTGTAGATAGTGCCACACAGCGCTCCCCCTTGTAGAGACTGCCACATCCCCTTGTAGACGGTGCCTCACCCCCTTGTAGATAGTGCTTTACACCCACATTGAAGATCATGCCACATACACTTCCTGTAGAAAGTGCCCCATTGTCCCCTGTAGAAAATACCACACAGCCCCCTGTAGAAAGTACTCTTTAAACAAATAAAAAAAAATGTAACTCACCTAGCCCTGTTCCCACGACAGACAGAGCTCCACAGCATGTATCCTTAGCAATGTTAGACCTGAAGCCTATGAGATGCTTGTAACGTCTATGGCCGCGGACCGTCGTCCTGACACCCTCTGACGGCTGCGGCTATGGACGAGCGAGTTTCCGGTGACATCTCCCTCCTGGGAGACGCCGGCACTCAATTTTGGCTCGGACACTGTCTCCCGCAGTGCGCACGCGCGCGCGCGCACACACACAAACACACACACGCACGCGTGCACGGCCTTAAAGGGCCAGTACACGCAAACTTGCAGAATGACTGCAATTAGCCCAGAATGCTTCTTGACTATAAAAGGGGCTCTTGTCATGGTTGATGGGTATGTGGACCCACTAGGCCGCACCGCCATAGCAGGGAGGCAGCTGGCCAAAAAAAACAGAGCACGCTAGTAATACAAGGTCCCGCACTAGGGTACCTGGGTAGTCCAGACAGTGGCCGCAGTTCTGGCACGGATGGTTGTGGGTGCAGAAGGGAATGCCAGACGTGTCAGATGACAGCAGGTGCCGCAGGTTGCGCCAGATGTGGTTAATCACTCCGGACGTGGAAGATGATACTGGACGTGGCAGATGACACAGGATGTGGCAGATGACGCAGGACGTGGCAAACAACAGCAGACACGATTTTCAACACTAGTAGGCACAGGAACAAGAACATAGCATGGGATACAGGAACAGGTAACAGGGCACGGGTAAGAACTGGAACGGGAAACACTAAGGGACCATTTGCAAGACAGTCTTGGGATAAACTAACAATGCTCAGGCAAGGATTAGAAGGGCAGGGGCCTTCTTATAGTCCAGGAAATCATGTGAGTTGATGATGATAATTGTCTTCATGTGTGCGCGCTGGCCCTTTAAGACACAGCGAACCAGAGCGGAAGTGAGCGCTGGCGTCTCCTAAGAAGGAGATGGGAACCAGCGCTCACAGATCCATGGCTGCGGGCATCGGGAAGTGAGTAAAGCCGATGTCCTGCGGCCATGGACGCTACAGTATCTCTCCTCTTACGCCCCCTCTTCTTGGAGCCAGAGCGAGAGAGGAATTTTTTAATAAGAGCAGGGGCACTGAGGTTCTCTTCCGGCTCCCAGGACCTCTCCTCAGGACCAACCCCCCCCCCCACCAGTCCACCAAATAGAAAGTCCTTTCTCCTACCCTTTTGCAGTCCAGGATGTCCCTTACCTTGAACACATCAGAAGAACCGCTGGGAGCAACTGTGGAACTGGAAGTCTTGCTGTAGCGGTTCAGGACCACTGGTTTCAGGAGGGACACATGAAAGGAGTTGGGGATTCTGAGGGTAGGAGGCAGCCGCAGCTTATAGGAGACATGGTTTATCTGTTGCAGAATCTCAAAAGGACCTAGGAACCTGGGAGAAAACCTGTATGAAGGCACCCTCAAATGAATGTTCCGTGAGGACAGCCATACTTTGGTACCTGGAAGATACTGAGGCGGCTCCCTTCTTTTTGTATCCGCTTTTCACTTCATGCAATCGACTGCCAGCAAAATAGGGGACCGGGTCTGTTGCCATATTTGCAGAAAGTCCCCAAATGCAGAGTCAGCAGCGGGTACCTGAGATGTAGTCGACACTGGAAGAGGGACTCTAGGATGTTGACAATGTAAAACGGAGTGGAAGTGGTGTACTTGCTTATGTGGTTGTTGTACGAAAACTCGGCTCATAGAAGAAGCTGTACCCAGTTATCATGCTGTAAGGAGATAAAGTGGTGGAGATAATTCTCCATGATCTGGTTGATCCTCTCGACTTGCCCATTGGACTGAGGTAGATAGGCTGAGGAAAAGTCCAATCCCACATCCAGGAGTTTACAGAGGGCTCTCCAGAACTTCGTGGTAAACTGAACCCCACGATCGGACACAATGTGAAGGGGCAAGCCATGCAAGCGGAAGATGTGCAAAATGAAGAGACTCGCCAGTCGGGGAGCAGAAGGTAGGCCGGTCAACGGGATAAAATGTGCCATCTTCGAGAACCGGTTCACCACCATCCAAATAGTGTTACATCCTGCTGCGGGAGGAAGGTCTGTGACAAAGTCCATCGCAATGTGCTGCCAGGGGGCATTGGGTACAGGCAGAGTTTGAAGCAGGCCAGCAGGCTTGGAGTGAGTAACTTTGTTAGAAGCACACATCATGCAAGAAGAGACAAAGTCCACAACATCTTTAGGTAGCGTGGGCCACCAGAAGTGACGAGCAATCAGGTCTCAGGTTTTACGAACACCAACATGCCCAGCCAGTTTAGAACTGTGTCCCCAGAGGAGAATTATTCTCCTGTCTGCCAACCGAACAAAAGTCCTCCCCGGAGGGATGTCTCTAACCTGCAAAGGATAAGCAGTGACATTCAGGACGGGTCTATGATGCTTTGAAGGGACTCCACCGTGTCATCCGTCTCAGATGACCTGGACAGGGCATCGGCCCTCACATTCCTGTCAGCGGGATGGTAGTGGAGCACAAATTGGAAACGGGTGAAGAACAGCGACCACCTGGCTTGACGGGGATTTAGTCGTTGAGCGGACTGAAGGTAGGTGCGGTTCTTGTGGTCGGTGTAGATCAGGATGGGATGAGCTGCGCCCTCTAGCAGATATCTCCACTCCTCCAGAGCCAATTTGATGCACAGTAGCTCCCTATCCCCAATAGAGTAATTACACTCTGCAGAAGAAAAAAGTCTTGAGTAGTAGCCACATACTACTGCCTTTCCTTTGGAGCTCCTGTGGAACAGAAGTGCACCTGCACCAACAGAAGAAGTGTCCACCTCCAATGAAAACTGCCGAGACACATCAGGATGATATAGGATCGAGGCTGAAATGAAGGCTTTCTTGAGACTAATAAATGCGGACTCTGCCTCTGGAGTCCAAACCTTGGTGTTCATACCTTTCTTGGTAAGAGCAGAGATGGGAGTTGTCAATGATGAGAAGTTTGGGACAAAACTGCAAGTAGAAATTGGCGAATACCAGGAAATGCTGTATGGACCTCAGGCATTGAGGTCGTGGCCACTCCAGGACAGCTCTCACTTTCTCAGGATCCATCTTGAGACCTTGATCCGAGATGATGTAGCCCAGGTAGAGCAGAAAACTCTTCTCAAAGACGCACTTCTCCAGCTTGGTATACAAACGAGTCTCCCTTAATCGTAGTAGAACTTGACGGACATGCCTCCGATGAGTCGTCGGATCTGAGGAAAAAATCAAAATATCATCAAGATAAACTACAACACAGATATAGAGGAAATCTCGGAAGATATCATTAACAAATTCCTGGTAGGCCGCGGGAGCATTACACAGTCCGAATGGTATCACCAGGTATTCATAGTGCCCATCTCGAGTGTTGAACGCCATCTTCCACTTATCCCCTTGATGGATTCGGATCAAATTATAAGCCCCATGTAAGTCTATCTTAGAGAAAATTCTGTCTCTTCGTATACGGTCAAACCGTTCAGATATAAGTGGCAACGGGTATTTGTTCTTGTCTGTGATCTGGTTGAGACCACGATAGTCAATGCAGGGTCGAAGGGATCCGTCTTTCTTATTAACGATGAAGAAGCCAGCCCCGGCCGGGGAGGAAGACTTTCGTATGAAACCCCTCTCCAAATTCTCCTTGATATAGGCCGTCATGGATAGAGACTCCGGCAAGGAGAGAGGATATACCTGTCCATGGGGAAGAGAGGCATTAGGAATCAGTTCAATGGGGCAGTCATAAGTCCTATGTGGAGGCAGCGTCTCAGCCTCTCTTTTGCTGAAGACATCTGCAAACTGAGCGAACTGGGGGGGCACTCCCGCCAATGACTGAGGCAGAGGAGGCTGGACAGGATGAATCTGCAACATACAGCGACCCAGGCACTTGGAGTCCCATTGGAGAACCTCTCCAGAACTCCAGTCCAGGACTGGGGCATGCAGTTGTAGCCAAGGCAGGCCCAGCAGAACAGGATTGATGGCTTTGGGTAAAACAAGGAAAGAAATTAGTTCAGAATGACTCCAACCTGGAGCCTCAACGGCTTGGTTTTAGAAACGATCGTGTCAGGCAGAGGCACTCCATTTACTCAGGCAACAGCCAAAGATGTCTCCAGGGGAACTGTGGGCAACTGGAGATGATCCACTAGCTCCTTTTGGATGAAGTTTGCCGCATACCTAGAGTCAGAAACCCGATGCGTCCTCTCGCCGGATACTAGGGTCACAGGAATAGTCAACTTGGAACAAAATGCTTTATTTGGTACCGTTCCACCTTGGCTTGTCTCTCCAACCAATCCTAGTCACTGGGGTCTCTCTGGCCTCTGGGGACACAGTCGCACAATATGGCCTCTGAGGCCACAATACAGACAAAGTCCAGAAGTGTTGTCCCTGTGTTGTCTCTCCTGGGTAGACAACTTAACACGGTTCATCTGCATAGGATCCACTGGTAGGACAACTGAGGAGGATGGTGAAGATTGCTGGAAAATAGAATCCAGCCTAGGAAGTTATCTCTCCCGGAGTTCCTCTTGAGAACACTCCCGGATCCTCATGTCAACCCGGGTGGCAAGTAGGATAAGATCGTCCAGGGTAGATGGCGCATCGCGAGCGGCCAGCTCGTACTTAATCCCCGAAGACAGTCCCTGCCAGAATGTGGCCATCAAAGCCTCGTTGTTCCAGGTTAATTCAGCAGCCAGGGTACGGAACTGAATGGCATACTCGCCCACGGAGAGGTCTCGCTGGTGTAGGGTCAGCAGAGATGCTGCAGCAGAAGAAACTCTCCCAGGTTCCTCAAAGATCGAGCGGAAAGTCCGTACTAAGTACTGCAAGTCACGAATCTCTGGCCCCTGATGTTCCCTCAGAGGATTTGCCCATGCCAGGGCTTTGCCAGAAAGGAGAGAGATGATGAAGGCGATCCTGACGTCATCAGCACAGAAGGCCCTGGCATGTAGTCTGAAGTGGATCTGGCACTGATTCAAAAATCCGCTGCAGGTCCTCGGGTCTCCGTCATAGCGTGAAGGTAGCGGCAAGAAGCACAGGGGATCGGCACTGGCAGGGGCGTAGCTAAAGGCTCATGGGCCCGGGTGCAAGGATTCAGCTTCGGCCCCAGTACCACTCCCCAACACCACCATTAGAGATGAGCGAACTTATGAAAAGTTCGGTTCGGCTGGTTCGCCGAATTTCATGAAAAAGTTCGATTCGGACCGAACTAGTTCTGACCGAACCTGTAATTCAAGAAAGTCCCTAAAAATCGTGTATAACACTGTTTAAAAGCCCTAGAAGCCCTGTATAACACTCTTAGGTCACCCATGAGTGAATCCAAGTACTTTTGAACTCTCTTTAAGGCAAAGTTAGTGTCAAAGTTACGCCAACATGTATGGCTATAGGAAAACGGATGGGACACGGTGATAACTAACAGAAACCACTACACTTGTGCATGTTGTATGCTTAATGCATTGTTAAAAAAGGTACAACAATTAACCATTTTTGGCGGCTGATGCCTGCCAGGGTTCATACATATAAGGTGGTAAAAGAAGAAGCAACGGCTTTTGACAAGCCCTCAAAAAATGTACCCTTTATGGTGGCAGATGCCTGCCGGGGTTCATCCATACATGGATGTAAAAGCAACAAGCAATGGCTTTTGACAAGCCCTCCAAAAATTTACCCTTTTTATTGGCAGATGCCTGCCGGGGTTCATCCATACATGGATGTAAAAGCAACAAGCAATGGCTTTTCACAAGCCCTCCAGGCCTGCTTGTAGCAGACGGCAGTGGAGGTGTATTGGTGGTAGTAGAGGTAGCCAACGGACAGCAAGGGTGGTGGTAGTAGTAGTAGCAGCAAATTAAAAGAGACTGGACAGTCACAGGACAAAGCCCTGTGGTGGGGCAGGCCTGCTTGTAGCAGACGACAGTGGAGGTGTATTGGTGGTAGTAGAGGTAGCCAACGGACAGCAAGGGTGGTGGTAGTAGTAGTAGCAGTACATTAAAACAGACTGGACAGTCACAGAAAAAGCCCTGTGGTGGGGCAGGCCTGCTTGTAGCAGACGGCAGTGGAGGGGTATTGGTGGTAGTAGAGGTAGCCAACGGACAGCAAAGGTGGTGGTAGTAGTAGTAGCAGCACATTAAAAGAGACTGGACAGTCACAGGACAGAGCCCTGTGGTGGGGCAGGCCTCAGGCCTGCTTGTAGCAGACGGCAGTGGAGGTGTATTGGTGGTAGTAGAGGTAGCCAACGGGCAGCAAGGGTGGTGGTAGTAGTAGTAGCAGCACATTAAAAGATACTGGACAGTCACAGGACAAAGCCCTGTGGTGGGGCAGGCTTGCTTGTCGCAGACGGCAGTGGAGGTGTATTGGTGGTAGTAGAGGTAGCCAACAGACAGCACGGGTGGTGGTAGTAGTAGAGCAGCACATTAAAAGACACTGGACAGTCACAGGACAAAACCCTGTGGTGGGGCAGGCCTGCTTGTAGCAGACGGCACTGGGGGTGGATTGGTGGTAGAAGTAGTAGCAGCACCAACAGCGGCACATTAAAAAAAGAGTGGACAAGACAGAATCCCGTAGTAGCAGGCGGCAGTAGCAGGTGGCAGAGGCAGCAGCAGCAGCAATGTCAGATCTAATCAGTGGCATCAGGCACAGGGGTTTTAAAATCTTCACCGATCCACGCTTGATTCATTTTCAGAAACGTGACATTTTCCAAGCTGTTGGCAGACAATCTTGTTCGCTTAGGGGTGACGAAGCCCCCTGCCGCGCTGAATACCCTCTCTGACGCTACACTGGAGGGTGGACAAGACAGTACACCCATGGCAAACTGGGCCAGTTCTTGCCAATGATCCAATCTGCTGACCCAGAAGTCCATGGGGTCTGGGATCAGGATTTCTGACGGAGAAAGGGCACAGTCCAGGTACGAGTGAACCTGGTTGTTTAGGTGCTGGTGATGGTGAACATCCCTTTGGTGACTACGATGTGTGTTAGGTCGGGGTATTGGATGTAAAAATGTTGCCATCATATTTTCAAAACTGAATTGGCTGCTGCTGCTGCTGCCGCCTATTGCAGATGTAGCTCTGCCAGAGGCGGTGCAACGATGAGACAGTGGGGAGCGGAGAGTGGCCCCCCGGTAAGACATGCTTGCAGCAGGTGTTTGCCGTTTGAAAGCCGTGACAAGCTGGCTGCATAGCTTCTCTCGATAATAAGCCAATTTTGCCTCCCTCTCGGAAGGCGCAAAAAACTCCCCCATTCTGGCTTTTTACCGAGGGTCTAAAAGTGTGGCAATCAAGTACTCATCTCTTTGCTTCATACTAACAATACGACAGTCAGCGCGCAAGTAAAGAAGCATACAGCTCGCCATCCTGGCCAGCGTTTCAGAGGGCCCGGTTGGTTCCATCTCCGCCCCATACTGCCATGGTTGTCCATCATCAAGGTCGTCGTCAGACTCGTCATCATCACCATCACTGTCATGTTGTGCGGCTGCCTCGTCCCCTATCCCTTCCTGTGATTCCATCTCCAAATCCAGCTCCTCTTCAGGTCCTGTTTCATCATCCTCATCCTCCTCCTCCTCCTCAACATCCATAGCCAGATGTGATCCTTCCACCATCCTTTTCTGAATCATCGCTGTGAGCGTTTGCTCCATAATGAATATCAGTGGCATAACATCGTTCATTCCGCTAGCGTCACGGCTCACAAATCGTGTGGCCTCTTCAAAGGGCCTCAAAACGCGACATGCGTCTCTAACCAGCTGCCAGTGCATGAGCTCGAAATTACCCTGGCTCCAAACGCTGCCCGTCTGCTGCATCAGGAAATCATTGATGGCTTTCCGCTGTTCGTACAGACGGTCCAACATGTGCAGGGTGGAATTCCAGCGTGTTGGAACGTCGCAAATCAGGCTGTGTTCTGGGAGATTGTTTTGACGCTGCAAGTCCAGGAGGGCGTGCTTAAATGCATACGAACGTCTAAAGCTAACGCAAACCCTCCTGGACATGGCCAGCACACCCTTCAAACCAACATATGACTTCAGGGGCGTAGCTAAAGGCTCATGGGCCCCGATGCAAAAGTTCTTATTGGGCCCCCCCCGCAAACTCCCCATGGCCGACGGTCCGCAGCTTTCAGCTGCATCGCTGGGCCTCCTAAGTGACCCAACAATGCAGCACTAGCAGCCGGGGCGTCACTAAGGCTGGGTTCACGCACCCTATTTACGGACGTAATTCGGGTGTTTTAGCATTGAATTACGTCCGAAAATGCGACTCAAAAGCGTTGGCAAACATCTGCCCATTCATTTGAATGGGTTATACGATGTTCTGTGCCGACGGTCATTTTTTTTACGCGCCGCCGTCAAATGGCGGCGCGTAAAAAAGACGCCCGCGTCAAAGAAGTGCCTGTCACTTCTTCAGACGTAAATGGAGCCGTTTTCCATGGAAAAACAGCTCCAATTATGTCCGTAATGGACGCAGCGAAAAACGCCTGCACATGCCATTACGTCTTAAATTCCGGAGCTGTTTTCTCCTGAAAACAGCACCGTAATTTCAGCCGTAACGGACGCTGACGTGTGAACATACCCTCAGAGCTTAAAATGTCAGGGGAAATAGCCCCAATACATATGTGTCCGCCCCCAAAAAAATGTGTGTATAGGAGACAGCATAGCATATCTATAGCACTACGACCCTATAAACTATGGATAGGATTAGATACATTGGCTCAGCAGACAGTATCACACATGATGGGATTAGATACAGTGGCTGAGGAGACAGTATCACACATGATAGGATTAGATACAGTGGCCGAGCAGACAGTATCACACATGATAGGATTAGATACAGTGGCTGAGCAGACAGTATCACACATGATAGGATTAGATACAATGACTCAGCAGACAGTATCACACATGATAGGATTAGATACAGTGGCTCAGAAGGCAGTATCACACATGATAGGATTAGATACAGTGGCTCAGAAGGCAGTATCACCCATGATAGGATTAGTTATAGGGCCCAACAACAGTATCACACATGATTGGATTAGATACAGGGCTCAGCTCGCTGACATTGAGCTTAAAATGTCTGGGGAAATAGCCCCAATACATATGTGTCCGCCCCCAAAAAAATGTGTGTATAGGAGACAGCATAGCATATCTATAGCACTACGACCCTATAAACTATGGATAGGATTAGATACATTGGCTCAGCAGACAGTATCACACATGATGGGATTAGATACAGTGGCTCAGCAGACAGTATCACACATGATCGGATTAGATACAGTGGCTCGGAAGGTAGTATCACACATGATAGGATTAGATACAGTGGCTGAGTAGACCTTATCACACATGATAGGATTAGAGATAGGGCCCAGCAGACAGTATCACACATGATTGGATTAGATATAGGGCCCAGCAGACAGTATCACACATGATAGGATTAAATACAGTGGCTCAGCAGAGAGTATCACACATGATACGATTAGATACAGGGCCCAGCAGATAGTATCACACATGATAGGATTAGATAGAGTGGCTCAGCAGACAGTATCACACATGATAGGATTAGTTATAGGGCCCAGCAGACAGTATCACACATGATTGGATTAGATACAGGGCTCAGCTCGCTGACATTGCGGCTCCAGCGCTGGACCCAGGAAAGGTAATAATAATAATTTTGCTTCTTTATGTGTTACTGATTATTTTTGTGCGTTTGTGTTTTTTTTACAGGTTCGGTTGTTGGACTTCGGATTCGAGGACTTCAATGACGGCGTTTTTTTTATTCTCAATAAAATGGTTAATGAGGGTTGTGTTTTTTTTTCAATAAAATATTTTTTCTATGTGCTTGTATCTTTTTAAACTTTATTATCACCGCCTTAGTAATGGCCGCTGACTGATTGACAACCTCCATTACTAAGGCGGGGCTTATTGTTAGCAGGTGCAGAGGCCAACACTAACCCCCATTATTACCCCGGTACCCACCGCCACCAGGGGTGCTTTGAAGAGCCAGGTACGAAACAGTACCCGTCCATCTGAAGTGACGGATAGGCACCGGGGTGGCCGCAGGCTGGTAGTATTAGGCTGGGGAAGGCCAAAAACAGTGGCCCCTACCACCCTGGTAATGCTGCCTGCTGCTGCTGTGTTGTATCTGGCTGGTTATGAAAATTGGGGGGGACCTGTCATCGTTCTTTCCAATTATTTTAGATTTTTTTTTTTTTTAAATGACATGGGGTCCCCCCCATTTTTCATAACCAGCCAGATACAATAAAGCAGCATCAGCCTAGCATTACCAGGGTGGGAAGGGCTACTGTATCTGGCCTTTCCCCTCCTGATAATACCAGCCTGCGGTCGCCCCAGTGGCCGACCATCACTACAGATGGTCAGGTACTGGATGGTACCCGGCTCTTCCCAGCACCCCTGGTGGCGGTGGGTACCGGGGTAATAAAGGGGGTTAGTGTTAGCCTCTGCACCGGCTAACACTAAGCACCGCCTTAGCAATGGATGCTGTCAATGAGCCGGCGGCCATTACTAAGGCGGTAGTAATATAGTTTAAAAAAAAACACAAAGACATAGAAAAAATATTTTATTGAAATAAAAAAAAAACCCACACAACCCTCATTAACCATTTTATTGATAATAAAAAAAAAAGCCGTCATCGAAGTAGTCCTGGAATCCGCCGTAGTCCAACGACCGAACCTGTAAGAAACACACAAAAAAAATAATTAGTAACACATGTGTTAGGCTTAGATACAGGGCCCATGTGTGATACTGTCTGTGGGACCCTGTATCTAAGCCTACCACAATGTAGGCTTAGATACAGGGTCCAGCAGACAGTAATCTTATACAGTTTAAGATTACTGTGTGCTGATGCCCTGTATCTAAACCTACCTTGTGGTAGGCTTATATACAGGGCCCATCAGACAGGATCACACATGGGCCGTGTATCTAAGCCTACCATGTGATTGGCTTATATACAGGGCCCAGCAGACAGGATCACAGTGTGACCGGAATGAAGTGACCGGAATGAAGGGGAGCAGCTCTCGTACGAGTGCTGCGGCCCCTTCAAAACAGCTGATTGGCGGGTCCCGGGAGTCGGACCCCGCCAGTCAGGGCTAATCTTACCTTCCTCTTCAGCCGCGGCGGTAGTTCTGTCGTCTTGATGCTGTGCGCGGCGCATAGCGCTGTGACATCATGCGCTGCGCACAGCGCTTGACGTCAGGACCTCCGCTGCGATCCGGAACCAGGAAGGTAAGTAAAGTCTGTTACTATAGTAACAGGGGCCCGCGGCCCGAGCTACTATAGTAACTTTTTATTGATGCGGTGTGGGGGGCTGTGGGCCCCCCTGGCTTCGGGGCCCGGTCGCAATTGCGACCGCTGCGACCCCTATAGCTACGCCAGTGTATGACTTTAAGAAGCGTGTTATGACCAGATTGATCACATGTGCCATGCAAGGAGCGTGTGTCAGGTGACCTAGACACAGTGCAGCCACAACGTTCTTGCCGTTATCAGAGACAACATTGCCAAGTGTGAGTTTCAGAGGAGACAGGCAGCGTGTGATTTCCTCCTTGATGCATAGCAGCAGCTCCTGCCCTGTGTGGCTTTTCTCGCCCAGGCTCAGCAGGTGTAAGACAGCGTTGTGGCGCTTCACCTTGCACCTATGAAAAGAGGAGGAGTGGAAGATACGCTGTGTCCTGTCGGGGACGGGAAGACCTCCATTGAGGAGGGCAAGGAGGAGGAGTAGGAGGAGGAGGATGGTAGGCGCCTGGTGCCCGGAGTTGAACCAGAAAGATACAAGCGTGGAGGTGGTAATGCCTGGCATTGCTGCGGTGGTGCATCGGACTGCAAAATATTGACCCAGTGGGCCGTGAAAGACATGTCCTGTCCCTGCCCATAGTTGCTGCTCCACGTGTCGACGGTGGCATGTACCCTGCTGCACACGGATAATTGCAAGGACTGGCACACCTTTTCCTCCACGTGCTTGTGTTTAGGCAGGGACAGCTGTCTTGGAGAAGTAATGGCGGCTAGGTATTCGCCACCTAGGCTGAGCGCATGCCATCAATTGCTTGAAGCCGGCGGAGTCGACCAGGTGGTACGGCAGCGACTGCACCACCAACAACTTAGCCAGGTGTGAATTTAGCCGCACGACAAGTGGATGACTGGGTATATATTGTTGCTTATTGGACAACGATTCCATAATGGATAACTGACGGGACGTAGGAGGAGCACTAGATGACAGTGATGATGATGATGATGACAACGACATGGTGGATAAGGCCTGGCTACTACTTAGATAACAGGGACTCGGAGCAGCAGCGGCAGAGGGGTCTTCATTAGATGTACATGATGATGGTGGGGCATGTCGATTGTCCCACATGGCCTTGTGATGCCGCTCCATGTGTTTATGTAGAGCGGTAGTTCCTACATTGCTGCCCTGCCCACACCTTACTTTCTGCTTGTAGATACGGCACTGTGCCATGTTTTCGTCCTCTGGGAAGGTACAGAAAAATTGCCACACGGCAGAGTACCGTAAAGAGGTAGTACCACGTACACCACCACCACCACCACCACCCGAGCTTGCCCCTTGTCTGGCAGGCTTTTTTTTGGGAGCCTACACCAGTAGCAGCAGTGTCGCCGTCACCGGCTCCTGAGCTGACCCTACCGCTGCAACGTTTTGCAGATTGACTTCTGCACCTACCTCGGCTTGGCTATTTATCACTGTCAGTGCCGCCACTACTACCCTCCTCCTCTGACGCCGTCATCACCTCGTCACCTGGTTCCCACGTCCTGTCTAAAACAACATCATCATAGCCCTCCTCATCATCCCCGCCACTTCTGTCACTGTGTTGTGAATGTGATGTGACTTCATGGCGGGCTCCATGCCCCCCCTCATTACTGTGTCTGCCACCACGGCTACCACCAACACCCCCACTACCACAGCTATGCGTCTCGGACACCGCTTCCACCTCCACCACCGCCGCAACACACTCCATTGGCTGACTCGCGGAAAACAAATAATCATCACTATGTTGTTCAGTATCTTCCTTCGCACCCGAGGAGATGTCTCTTAGGACTCCCAGGAAAGATGGCTTCCCGCTAGGAAGGGGGAGTGAAGACATAGATGATGGAATGGAAACGCTAGAAATACCCATATTACTACTGTCACTTTGCCAAGGAACTGTAGAGGATCTGGAATCCAACGAAACCTGGCTTAAAGCCAGATCGTCAGAGTCTTCCTGCTGAGATGACCGCGAGCCAGCCAACCAGTCCACATTGGCCGTATTGTCTAAAGTAACCCGCCCACCAGAGGAGATGGACAAGTCTGGCTTGCTGATACTGCTACTACTACCAGCAGGCACATGGCTGCTGCTACTAGTAGAACTGGGCACATGTCTTGTGCCACAAATGCTGGTATTGGGTTTGGCACCAACAGATCCAACATTTGGACTGGAAGAGGACATGGCATGGGTGTTTTTTCCTCTACCCCGTCCTTTCACAACCTTTTTTTTACCAGACATTTCACTGCTGGAGTGCAGCAAGTTGAATCAAAACCCCTTCCCCTACTAGAGGAATGAGGCACTTATAAAATATTAATGGACTGGCTGAAAATGAGTGACTGTGAATAGGTGGCAGTCAGTGTATGCTGTGACTTGTATAATAGCACCAAAGGCACCGGCGGTACTTAATTATCACGTTGAATTAAACCCTTAGACAGAAATGAGGCCCTTTTAAATTGTTGTTCGGACTGGTGGAAAATCAGTGACTCATAAGGTGCCAGTCAGTCGGGGAATGCTCGGCGTTGTAGTACTACAAAGGCTGCCTGTATTGCAAGTTGGATGTTAACCCATGCAACGGGGATGAGCCCCTTCTAAAAGCTTATTCACACACTGGCTTGGCAAATGACAATGAATGAGAATTTCTATCAGCCACTGTGCACTCAGGGAATGCTGGGCTTTGTAGTACTACAAAGGCTGCCTGGATTGCAAGTTGGATTGTTAACCCATGCAACGGGGATGAGCCCCTTCTAAAAGCTTATTCACACACTGGCTTGGCAAATGGCAATGAATGAGAATTTCTATCAACCACTGTGCACTCAGGGAATGCTGGGCGTTGTAGTACTACAGCTGCCTGCCTGGATTGCAAGTTGGATGTTAACCCATGCAACGGGGATGAGCCCCTTATAAAAGCTTATTCACACACTGGCTTGGCAAATGGAGAATTTGTATTGCAATTTGGATGTTGATTGTTGAGAGTAGAGTAGACTCCCGCTGTAGTGGATGAGCCCCTTCGATTGCTGGATTCCTGGCTTTTAGATTCCTAAAGCTTTCCCTTACTGCACAGAGATGCTATCCCTACAGCTCCTGTTTCTAAAAAGGCCGCTGAGCTCCGTGCATAGACTTTTATTGCAGGCTTGAGCCCGCCCCTATGCTTCCTCCCGATTGGCTGGGAGAGCCGTTTGCAAGGCAGTATGGGGTAGCCTGATGTCAGGTGATATTTTGAAATCCTCCATTTTACATCTAACATGTGGCAGGCGCCAAAATGTAGCCGGGTTCGGTCAAAACGGGTTCGGCCGAACCCGGTGAAGTTCGGATTCGCTGCGAACCGAACTTTTCACGATGTTCGGACCGAAACCGGGTTCGGTTGTCCCGGTTCGCTCATCTCTAACCACCATCATCATCAGACCCCTGCGCGCGCCTATGCCCAGATGCCTTGCCCAACAGCCCCCATAGTCTAATGCCACCACACAGTATAATGCTCCCATAGCTGCCCACACATAGTGTAATGCCCCATAACGTATAATGCCCCCCATAACAGCCCCATACCGTATAATGCTCCCCATACAGTATAATGCCCCCATCTTATCAGCCCCCATACAGTATAATGCCCCCATATGTGCATAATAGAAAAATAGCATAATTACTTACCTATCCCCATTCCCACGTCGGGTGGACGATCCTTCGCCTCCTCCGGTGTGTGCTATGAGTGACTCGCTATGATGATGTCGCTACATCCCGCCAGCCTGCGTCGAGCCGCTCAGGGCACAGTGAATGCTGGATCAAGGAGATGTCAGCTCCTTGCTCCAGGATTGAATGGAACAGGGACCTCGGTGAGTGACTCGCGACCCCCCCGGAGGTCTTCACACGAACCCCCAGGGGTTCACGATACCAAAATTTGGACTTCGATACCGATACTTCGTTTACTTTGTGAACAGTAATAAAGTTCTTTCGTTTTTTAATGTGAGGCGCGAGGTGTGATGCTGAATTTTGAATGTGCCTCACATTAATAGTAATTAACCCCATCATGTTTCTCAGTCATAATGGGTTAATGTGTGAGGTACATGATGGGTTTAATTACTATTAGGCCGGGTTTACACTTTACACAATTGTGTGCATTTTGCGCACGCAAAAAACACGAAGTTTTGCCTGCGCAAAAGGCACTTAACAGCTCCGTGTGTCAGCCGCGTATGATGCGTGATTTTATCGCAGCCGCCATCATTATGACACTCCATTTGGAAGTTTGTAAACAGAAAAGCAAGTGGTGCTTTTCTGTTTTCATTCATACTTTTTACTGCTGTTGCGCAAATCACGCGCGTCCCACGGAAGTGCTTCCGTGTGACATGTGTGGTTTTCACGCACCCATTGACTTCAATGGGTGCGTGATGCGCGAACAGCGCACAAATATAGGACATGTCGTGCGTTTCACGCAGCGGACATACGCTGCGTGAAAATCACGCACCTGTCCTCACGGCCCCATAGACTAATATAGGTCTGTCTGACGCGCGTGAAAATCACGCGCGTTACACGGACGTATAACACGCTCGTGTAAATGAGCCCTGAATGTGAGGAACATGGAGGTTAAATTCATCATCGCACCTCGTGCCCCACAATAAGGCCTTATTCAAGCGAACGGGAAATATGTATGTACAACGCGCGTGATTTTCACGCGCTTCGCACGGACCTATATTATTCTATGGGGCCGTGCAGACATGTGCGTGATTTTTACTCAGCGTGAGTCCGCTGAAAAAAAGTCACGACATGTCCGTTCTTTGGGCGTTTTTCGCGCATCACGCACCCATTGAAGTCAATGGGTGCGTGAAAACCACGAATGCCACACGGAAGCACTTCCATGGGAAGCACGTGATTCGCGCAACAGCTGTGAAAAGTGTGAATCAAAACAGAAAAGCACCATGTGCTTTTCGGTTTACAAACATCCGAATGGAGTGTCAGGGTATGTACACACGGGAACTGCCTTTTACGTCTGAAAAGGCAGACTGTTTTCAGGAGAAAACAGCTGCGTCGTTTCAGACGTAATTGCTCCTTCTCGCATTTTGCAAGGCGTCTTGACGGCCGATCATTTGAGTTGTTCTTCATTGAATTCAATGAAAAACGGCTCAAATTACGTTTCAAAGAAGTGTCCTGCACTTCTTTGCCGAGGCAGTCCTTTTACGCGTCGTCGTTTGACAGCTGTCAAACGACGACGCGTAAATTACTGGTCGTCGGCACAGTACGTCGGCAAACTCATTCAAATGAATGGGCAGATGTTTGCCGACGTATTGTAGCCGTATTTTCAGGCGTAAAACGAGGCATAATACGCCTCGTTTACGTCTGAAAATAGGTCGTGTGAACCCAGCCTCATAATGATGGCGGCTGCGCGAAAATCACGCAGCCGCGCATCATATGCTGCTGCCACACGGAGCTGTTAAGTGCCTTTTGCGCAGGCAAAACGCCGCATTTTTTGCCTGCGCAAAAATTGCAAACTCGTGTGAATGGGGATAGAAAGCAGTTTTTATTTTATTTTTTTACAGCGCACACATCATAAATGATGCAAAAAAAATGTTGGGCAGGTTATTACGGCCGCGCCAATACTGATTATGTGTATGTTTTATGTATTGAGACTTAATAAACCAGAAAGAGAAGAAAAGTCACGACCAAGTATTTGCAAAATTACAAACAATCTTTATTTCAGTAAAAAATACACAGAAAAAACACATTACAACTATACACAGTAAAAAGAATGAAACCTCATAAAGAGATGGAATCCGAACATGAAAGCAGCCTGGTCCCCCAGATGTTAAAATGGTCACAAGATCCCACATAGAGCATAAATCAATATTTTTAGGCAGGTGCTAAGCATAGTACATTTGCACAGATAGATACCTAATAAAATACATGCAAAGTGCAGTCATAGGCAAAATAGTGAGCAGTATACCTACACCTACATTGGGAAAATGAGCAGGAGATCAGGACCGGGAGGGGAGACTGCTGCCAGACCTGACGCGCGTTTCGCTGGTGCTTCGTCAGGGATTGTCTTCTATGCCCTAACAGGAAATATGGTAAGACAGACCTGGGGTCCTTCAATGGACCCTGGGCTGTCTGCCCATATATGGTATGGCCCTCAATCGCGTCACAGGAATTCCCTGTGCCACGATCCAGGGGCATCCTCCCTTCTCATTTTCCCCTGAATGCTGCAGTCAGCTGTGATCGCAGCATTCACGGGAATAACGGCGGAGATAAGAGGTTTCTCTGATCTCCGCCGTTATAGAGCGGGGCTGCGGCTGTGTAATAGTCATTGACCCACTCCTGACAGGAAGTGCACGTGCGGTCAGCATGAGGAGATGCGGTCGGCGCTGCACTAATGAGCGGCGGTTCAGGCACTGAGGACAGAACATGTTCTGTCTTCAGTGCCGCAGATCATTAGTGCAGCGCTGGCCGCATCGCATCATCCTGACGGCGCGCACATGTCAGGACTCAGGAGCGGGGCAGTGACTGTATTACACAGACACAGCCCCGCTCTCATACACTCATGTGTACTATACTGTATTGTGTTGTGTTGGATTGTGCAGTTTGCGGTGTAGAGAGGAGGGGGGGCTGTGATTTAACGCCACCCCCCTCTCCACCGCAAACAGCACAATACAACGCAATACATTACAAGACATTACATTACAAGTTACAACACAACACATTACATCACAATACATTATATTCCAGACTGCAGTTTACCTGGAGTCCTCCGCACCGACTCTTCCATTCCACTGTCTGGAAGCCATGTCACGTGACAACACGGTCACATGGTACACTAATTGTACCATGTGACCTTAACCAGGAAGTGCCGGCTTCACGGCACAGAAGATTTCTTTAGGAAGCATTCTGTATGGCAACGGGGGTCCGTGGGCCCCCCAAGGCTTAGGGGCCCGGTCGCAACTGTGACCGCTGCGACCCCTATAGCTACGCCACTGGGCACTGGTACAGACAGGAAGTGTAGCAGGAGGAGCAGCAGGAATGGGTGCGGTGACGACTGTGGTTGGAGAAACCAGCCGATGGGCAATGGCGTTCTCCGACAGGAGGAGTTGGTCTTGCCGTGACTGGAGATCCTCCATTTCGGCCAGCATGGCTTGTGTTGTCAAGGTCTCAGGTTCACCAGCGGGGTCCATGGCCTGAGCGTACTGTCACGGTTGGTGGGTGTGTGGATCCACTAGGCCGCACCGCCATAGCGGCGAGGCAGCTGGCCAAACAACAGAGCACACTAGTAATACAAAGTCCCGCACTAGGGTACCAGGGTAGTCCAGACAGTGGCCGCCTCTCTGGCACGGATGGAGATGGGTGCAGCAGGGAAACGCCAGATGTCGCGGATGACAGCAGGTGCCGCAGGTTGCACCAGACGTGGTGAATCACTTCGGATGTGGAAGATGATACTGGACATGGCAGATGACACAGGACATGGCAGATGACACAGGACATGGCAGATGACACAGGACGTGGAAAACGACAGCAGGTGCAGCAGACACGACTCCAACACTAGTAGGCACAGAAACAAGAACACAGCACGGGATACAGGAACAGGTAACAAGGCACAGGTAAGAACTGGAACGGGAAACACTAAGGGACCATTTGCAAGACAGACTTGGGATAAACTAACAACGCTCAGGCAAGGATCAGAATGGCAGGGGCCTTCTTATAGTCCAGGAAATCATGCGAGTTGATGATGATAATTGTCTTCATGTTCGGGCGTCGGGAGGTGAGTATGGACGCTACAGCTCTGCCCTCTCAATCTTTGCCTAAGCGTTGTTGTGTTACCTTAAGTTTGTCCTTGCAAATGGTCTCCTAGTGTTTTCCAGTTCCCAGTGTAACCCTTTCCTGCTGCCTGTACTCTGTATCCCGTGCTACCATGCCTCTGTGCCTTCAAGAGTTGGAGTCGTGTTGTGCCCTCCGCTGCATCTATTGTGTCGCACCCCGCCGGGTGTCTGTCTACTGTCGGAGCCTCATCTTAGCCTTAATTCACCGCTACTGTCTACATTGCCTCAGGTACCCTTTCTGAACTATAGACATTGCATTATACCTGTTTGGCCATCTGCTATCTCGATACGCGGTACGGCCCAATGGGTCCACACTCTGCGCTTTGGCAATGCTGAGATGGGACCTTTTGCGTAGGCCAGTGCGATGCAGTCACTCCAACCTGTGCAGCGATCCTGTCCCAGCATCTTATAGGCTGTAGGCCTAACGTGGCTGATAGCTCTCTGTTCTGCCGTAGTATTTAATTGTATTTGTGTCCTAAGGACGCAGATACAATTGAATGTGGCAGTCGCCCGGCGACACCACTGGTCCAGGCAACTGGCAACTGGGTTCGGACCAAAGTCTGCCAGTTGGGGACCGCAGGTCTAGAGTAATCCAGTTAATAGAAGATGGGGTGAATGTGGGGGTGCAGTAGAAGTATCTCTATTTCTCCCTGTGCCTCTGAGACTGCATGCTGTGAGAGTGAAGGGGTAGCAGATATGGATAGATATCTAATTAGACTATCACAGGTGTTGGTTAGGGACAACTCTGTGAATGTCCTTGAGTGGCCCAGCCAGAGCACTGACTGATTGAACATCTCTGAAGAGACCTGAAAATCTCTATCCACCGATGGTCCCCATCCAACCTGACAGAGATTGAGAGGATCTACAGAGAAGAATAGCAGAAAACCCCGAATCCAGGTGTGCAAATCTTGTGGCATCATATCCAAGAAGACTGGAGGCTGTTATTGCTGCCAAAGGTGCTCTAACTAAGTACTGAGTAAAGGGTCTGAATAGTTGTGTCAATGCAATATTATAGTTTTTCCTTTTTAATAGATTAGCAAAGATTACTAAGATTGTTTTCACTTTGTCATTATGGGGTATTGAGTGCAAAATGATGGGGAAAACTTGAATTTTTTCTTACTTTAGCACAAGACCTCAACATAACAAAATGTGAAAACATTTCTAGGGTCTGAAGACTTTTCAAAAGCATTCTATCTATCTATCTATCTATCTATTTTGTTTGTGGACCCCCAGGGCCGTACCGCCTTGGCGGTATGGCAGCTGGCCAACAGGACGCAGTTCAGAGTCTATAGTTCATATAGGGTACCTGTGGCAGCTCTTGGACAGTAGCAAGGCAGGCTTGGCTGGGACTAGGCAGCAGGTAGACGTCAGGCGTAGCAAGACAGGCATGGAATACAGCTCAACACGGCACTAGATCTGGATACAGGATACAGGAACAGGGAACACTGGGAGCAGAAAACACTAGGGGACCATTTGCAAGACAAACTTAGTATACGACAACAATGCTCAGATGTTGGAGGAAGGGGCTGAGACCTTCTTATAGCCCAGGGTGCTTCTGGGAGCAATCAGCTAAATCTCCCACATGAGTGCTCTCTGGCTTCTTGAGTCTGGACTGAGCTCGCGATCGCACCCTGGTGGTCACTGTGGAACAGGACGGCCATATGTGCAGACATCTCTGGAGGGAAGGGTGTCAACTGGATGGAAGGAGTTCATGGTTAGCGACCACAGATGTTACAGTATCCCCCCTCTTACGCCCCCTCCTCTTGCGACCAGAACGAGAGAGAAACCTCTTAATGAGGGTAGGAGCGTTGAGGTTCTCTTCTGGCTCCCAGGACCTCTCTTCTGGACCAAACCCCTTCCAACCTACTAAATAAAAGGTTCTTCCTCTTACTTTTTTAATGTCCAGGATCTCCTTAACCTCGAAGGTGTCTGAAAGACTGCTGGAGGCAACCGCAGGGCTAGGAGTCTTGGTAAAGTGGTTCAGAACCACCGGTTTCAGGAGAGAGACATGGAAGGAGTTGGGGATCTTGAGGGTAGGAGGCAGCCAAAGCTTTTAGGGGACAGGGTTGATCTGCTGTAGGATCACGAAGGCTCCGAGGAACCTGGTAAAAGAACAGCGACCACCTGGCCTGACTAGGATTCAGCCGTTGGGCCGTCTGGAGTTAGGTGAGGTTCTTGTGGTCCGTAAAAATCAGATTAGATGAGCTGCGCCCTCTAGTAGATGTCTCCACTCCTCCAGGGCTAACTTGATGGCCAGTAACTCCCAATCCCCAATAGTGTAGTTGCGTTCTGCGGAAAAGAAGAGCTTAGAGAAATATAGACATACCATAGACTTGCTCTTGGAACATCTCTGGAACAGGAGTGCACCAGCACCGACAGAGGAGGCATCCACCTCCAACGAGAACTGTAGAGAAATGTCGGGATGATGGAGGATAGAAGCTGACGCGAAGGCACTCTTCAGGCTATTGAATGCGGATTCTGCCTCGGGAGTACACAACTTGGCGTTCATACCCTTCTTAGTAAGGTTAGAGATGGGAGAAGTCAGTGAGGAGAAGTTCGGAATAAACTGCCTGTAAAAATTAGCAAATCCCAAAAAGCGCTGTATGGCCCTCAAGCCTTGAGGACGTGGCCACTCCAGGACAGACTTTACCTTTTCAGGATCCATCTCGAGACCTCGATTCGAGACGATGTAGCCCAGGAAGGGTAGAGCATCCTTGTCAAATATGCACTTCTCCAACTTGGTGTACAGAAGACGATCCCCCCTTAAGCGTAGAAAAACCTGACGGACATGTCTCTGGTGCGTCATAGGATCTGGGGAAAAAATCAAGATGTCATCAAGATAGACTACAACACATACATAGAGGAGGTCACGGAAAATGTCATTAACGAACTCCTGGAAGACCGCAGGAGCATTACACAGGCCGAAGGACATTACTAGATACTCATAGTGTCTATCACGGGTGTTAAATGCAGTCTTACATTTGTCACCCTGACGAATACGGATTAGGTTGTAAGCCCCACGCAGGTCTAGTTTGGAAAAGATTTTGGCATCACGTATACGATCAAATAATTCAGAGATCAGCAGCAACTGAATGCAGCATAATGACCAGGCAATCCTGCCAATGATCAAAGCAGAGAAGGCTGGACCGAACGAATCTGCACCAGGCATCAGCTGTGACACTCAGGGCCCCACTGGAGAACCTCTCCAGAGTTCCAGTCCAGAACTCGGGCATGTAGTCGGAGCCAAGGCAGACCCAGCAGCACAGGGTTAACGTCCTTGGACAGGACATAGAACGGTAGAAGTTCGGAGTGGAGAGCCCCTACTTGGAGCCGCAGCGGCTTGGTCACAGCTATTACTGGGTCTGGCAGAGGTAGTCCATTCACTGATGCAACCATCAACTGTCTCTCCAGATGGGTAGTAGGTAATTGGAGAAGGTCCACTAGGTCTCTAGAAATGAAATTTGCAGTGGATCCAGAGTCCAGATACGCAGAGACCTGATGCGTTTTCTCACAGGACACTATGGTCACGGGTATGGACAACTTAGACGGGAGTCCTTCTTTACTAAAGGCTGTCTCTCCTACCAACCCTAGGCTTTGGGACTTTTGGGGAAACAGACGCACAAGATGGCCTCCGAGACTGCAATAAAGACAGAGTCCCGAAGTGCGTCTGCGTTGTCTCTCCTGGGTAGATAGCTTACATTAGTCCATCCTCACAGACTCCCGAGGAGGATCGGCATCTGAGGACAGCAGGGGTTGCTGGAAGGTAGGGGCCAGACTTGGAAGGCTTTCCTCTCGATGAACCTCTTGGAGCCGTTCTCGGAGCCTTCTATCAATCCGGGCAGCCAGGGGGATGAGGTCATCCAGGGTAGACGGCAGGCCTTGAGCGGCAAGTTCGTCTTTAATCTTAGGAGACAGTCAGTCCATGCCAGAATGTAGCCACCAGGGCCTCATTGTTCCACAACAGTTCTCCCGCCAGGGTGCGGAAGTGGATGGCGTACTCGCCAAGAGAGATGTCTCCTTGGCGTAGGTTCCTCAAGGAAGCCGCAGCAGAGGAGACTCGTCCAGGCTCCTCAAACACTGAGCGAAATGTCCGGAGGAACCCCTGGAAGTCACGGGTCTCTGGTTCTTGTCTCTCCCAGATAGAGTTTACCCATGCAAGGGCCTTGCCAGTAAGAAGAGAGCTGATGAAAGCGACCCTTGCGCAAATCAGACGAAAATGCCCTTGAATACAGGCTGAAGTGCATCTGGTACTGGTTCAAAAATCCACAACAGATACTTGCATCTCCATCATAGCGGTCAGGAAGTGGCAAAGAAAAATGAGGATCAACACTGCCAGGAGGTGTAGTCTGTGGAACAGTACTGCCAGAGGGTGTAGTAGGAGGAACAGCAGCTCGTGCCTCCTGCCGACGTGTGAGAATGTTCAAGGCCTGGAGGAGTTGGTCCTGTCGAGACAGGAGGTCTAGCATATCCGCCCGCATCTCTTGTGACGTCGTCATGGTCTTGTATCGACCAGCGGGATCCATGGCCTGAGCGTACTGTCACGTACGTAGGTTTCGAGGACCCACAGGGCAAGGGGCATAGCTAGGTTGGGGCAGGCGGGGCATGTGCCATGGGCGCAACTTAGAGGGGAGCGCCAGCGCCACCTCCTGCTGCACTATAATTGTGCCTGTAGGACACAGGTACAATTAGAAGCAATGAATGGCCGGGTACGTTCCGTGCCCGGCTATTCAGCTCTTTTATACCAGTGAAGCGACATCGCGCTTCCGTCAATGAAAGGCGCTGATTGACAGGGAAGGTCATTCTGCCCAGCCAATCTGCGCCTTTCATAGATGCTTCGTTCAACCCCCAGGAGACCTGCGCAGAAGAGAGCAGGTCTCCATTGCTGCCGGCCGGCATGGGAGCGAGATTAGGTGAGTTTGAATTGTTTGTTATTTTATTGTAATAAAAAAGTGTGTGACTTTATCTACGGGGTGGCTTTATCTACAGAGGGGGCTTTATCTACAGAGGGGGCTTTATCTACAGGGGGTTTTATCTACAGGGGGCTTTATCTATGGGGAGCTTTATCTACGGGGGACTTTATCTACAGGGGGGCTTTATATACGGGGAGCTTTATCTATGGGGGGGCTCTATCTACAGGGAGGGCTATGTACTGGGGTGGGCTATCTATGGAGCACCATATACAGGGGTGGGCTATATTTACAGGGGGGTTATATACAGGGGTGGGCTATCTATGGAGCACTATATACAGGGGTGGGCTATATTTACACGGGGGCTATATACAGGGGTGGGCTATCTATGGAGCACCATATACAGGGGTGGGCTATATCTACAGGGGGCTATATACAAGGGTGGGCTATCTATGGAGCACTATATACAGGGGTGGGCTCTATCTAGAGGGGGGCTATATACTAGGGTGGGCTATCTATGGAGCACCTTATACAGGGGTGGGCTATATCTACAGGGGGGCTATATACAGGGGTGGGCTATCTATGGAGCACCATATACAGGGGCGGGCTATATATACACAGGGGGGCTATATACAGGGGTGGGCAATCTATAGAGCACCATATACAGGGGTGGGCTATATCTACAGGGGGGCTTTATACAGTGGTGGGCTATCAATGGAGCACTATATACAGGGTTGGGCTATATCTACAGGGGGGCTATATACAGGGGTGGGCTATCTATGGAGCACTATATACAGGGGTGGGCTATATCTACCGGGGGGCTACATACAGTGGTGGGCTATCTGTGGAGCACTATATACAGGGGTGGACTATATGTGGAGCACTATATACAGGGGTGGGTTATATCTACAGGGGGGCTATATACAGGGGTGGGCTATCTGTGGAGCACTATAGGGGGAGCTATTGGTGGGACACTATATACAGGGGTGGGCTATATTGGGGCACTATCTATGGGGGCCCTATCTACAGGGGGCTCTATGGGGGCACTATCTATAGGGGACACAGTGTGTGTGTATGGGACACAGTGTATGGTGCTATTATAATTAGAGGTGCAGTGTATGGCGCTATTATATTTAGGGGCGTAGTGTGTGGTATAATGAGAACTTTATCTTTATTTATAGGTGTAGAAATGTTGGAAATGTGAGAAGCTGAAGACATCTGAGCGGCAAACTTCAGAAATGGTCTGTGACCGGGAGAAATCATAGAGGTCTGGACCGAATGGAGAAAAATAACTAGAATCTGATACGTCACCGGTGAGTCACTTAATGTAAATGTTTATTCTGTCTCTAATCAGCACTGTAGTCACTGTATGATCTGCAGCGAGATGATTATGATATGATTTATTTTTTGTGAAACAGCAACTCCCAGCATATCCTTATCAATGTTCGGGCCATGCTGGGAGCTGTAGTTTTACGCCGTACATACCTATACGGCAGGGGTTGCACTAAATTAAGTTGTATTTGTGCTGGTGCTGTATTTATGAACTGGGCTTGGTTCAGGTGTTGCGTATAGAACTATATTGCTTGTAAAATGTGCAAATGTTTTTATGCTCCAGTTACATAAAAAGAAATGTGGAAAATAAATGACACGTCATTGATTGGTAGAGAAAACAAACACGGCGAGGGGTAAGGAGATGTCAGGAAAGAAGTTGGCGGGGGGGGCGCCAAACTGAATCTTTGCCCCGGGTGCTGGAGAACCTAGCTACGCCTCTGCACAGGGCCGTACCGCCTTGGCGGTATGGCAGCTGGTCAACAGGGCGCAGGTCAGAGTCTATCGTTCATATAGGGTACCTGTGGCAGCTCAGACAGTAGCAAGGCAGGCTTGGCTGGGACTAGGCAGCAGGTAGGTGCAAGCGTGGAGTAGCAGGACCCGCATGGTATACAGCACAGCACGGCAACAGCTCAACACGGCACTACATCAGGATACAGGAACAGGGAACACTTGGAGCAGGAAACACTAGGGGACCATTTGCAAGACAAACTTAGGATACGACAACAACGCTCAGGCGTGGGAGGAAGGGGCTGAGACCTTCTTATAGCCCATGGTGCTTCTGGGAGCAATCAGCTAAATCTCCCACATGCGTGCGTTCTGGCTTCTTGAGTCTGAACTGAGCTTGCGAGCGCACCCTGGTGGTCACTGTGGAACAGGACGGCCGTATGTGCAGACATCTCTGGAGAGAAGGGCGTCGACTGGATGGAAGGAGTTTGAGGTCAGCGACCACGGACGTTACATCTATCTCTCCATAGTCATGCATTTTAAAGCTACATGTCTGCATGTCAATCAGTATTTTATGTTTAATATCTGTTCATGTCTAAATATCAAATGCATATAGATTTTAGCGTGAAATAAAACAAAGGAACTTAAGCAAAATGTGAGCATTGACAAACAAAACAACAAAGTACAAACATGTCAGTTCGGGCTCATATTTCAAAGTGACTTTTATCGCTGGAGGGACGATAGAAGATTAAGAATGTGAAATGAGACATGAATCATATTGATCTAGTAAGCAGCGCTGCAGTTTTTGATGTCAAATGAGAGAACTGTGCTGAAAGCAGGAGCTGCAAGGAAGCAGACTGACACATTTAGCCCAGGATTAGATATTCTTAGGAGAAATATTCTGTAAACCCACACTAGAGGCTACGAGCTTACAAAAATCTAGAGCAAACATAGATCTCTGCAATGACAAGGAAAACTAACTTTCCGCTTGGTAGACACATATCTCAAATGCAGTGGTGCCTATCCTACGTGCCATTATGTCATTGTCCTGTCACCCCAAGTGTCAGAATATCCGTCCTGTATTCCCAAGTGTCCGCGTGCCATTATTCTAACACCCTAAGGGCGGATTTACACGAGCGTGTGCGTTTTGCGCACGCAAAAAAGTGGCGTTTTGCGTGCGCAAAAAGCACTTAACAGCTCCGTGTGTCAGCCCCGTATGATGCGCGGCTGTGTGATTTTCGCGCAGCCGCCATCATTATGACACTCCGTTTGGATGTTTGTAAACAGAAAAGCATGTGGTGCTTTTCTGTTTACATTCAGAGCTTGACAGCTGTTGCGCGAATCACGCTCGTCCCACGGAAGTGCTTCCGTGTGGCATGCGTGATTTTCACGCACCCATTGACTTCAATGGGTGCGTGATGCGAGAACAACACACAAATATAGGACATGTCGTGAGTTTTACGCAACGGACTCACGTTGTGCAAAAATCACGGACTATCTGCACGGACCTATAGACTAACATAGGTCCGTACGACACGGACGTATATCACGTTCGTGTAAATAAGCCCTCAGTGTCAGCATGTCACTGCCCTGTTGCCCCAAATGTCAGTGTAGCAATGTTCTGTGACCACAAGTGTCATTGTGTCATTGATCTATTGCCATTGAGAATTTCCTGAACCTCTGAACTGAGATTAGTGATGTGAGACCAGTTCACCAGTTTAGCTGTAATTGTAATCTGTTGAATGGAATCTTCATATAGGGATCCACTGCTGAGTTCCATCATCTTTTTGGAATTATAGGAGGTCTCCTCACCCTTTTATCACTTGCTGGGCCTCCAGGCATTACCCAAATACTTATTCTGCCTCTGATCTTTGGAACTCATGATCAAGAAATCAATCAAACATGTCTTGGACATA
This sequence comes from Rhinoderma darwinii, assembly GCF_050947455.1. NCBI lineage: Eukaryota > Metazoa > Chordata > Amphibia > Anura > Rhinodermatidae > Rhinoderma > Rhinoderma darwinii. Next base: position 600,360,734 of record NC_134687.1, on the reverse strand, counting down.
TAACACTTCGATGCTTATAATGTTGCTTCTGAGAAACAGCCTGAAAATTCTCTGTGCCAATTTTTCATAAAGTTACAAATGAAGACCAAGGCAAAAAAAAAGTTGATTCTGGGATATGCTCTCACTGTCATGTCCCTCGACTTAGGTTTCTATTCACTGTCATGTTATGTTATATGCTCCTATTGCAGTTGCTTTGCTTTATTTAGTTTGTCCCTGCTATCTCCCTGTAGCTAGGCTCTGAGGTAATAGCTCCTCCCTTCTTTCTGTGCTTAGTTGTCTTTCCTCATGGTTTCCATACTGTGTAGTCATCTCCTGCTCAACTCTGGCAAAATATCATCTTTTCACCTGCTGGTTTGTGTACATTACAAGTATTTCAGCCTGAAAATAAACTTCTCTGGAAACTTCCCACGTGCCTCTTCAGCTGAGTTGACGCTATCTGACAGTGTCTTGGTGTGAGTACCGGTTCAATACAGACATATACAGTGAGATTGTCTCAAGGGCCCTACAACTTACAGCCTGGTCATGGAGTCAGAATAGTGAAAAGATGGTTATATATCTGCCAGATCCAGCTGTATAGTCAGTGTGCAGCTCCTGCAGAGATAGTCACAGACAAGCAACTGCCTGCAGAAGAAATCATCAGTGTGTGTGACCCCACAGCATAGACCCTTCTAGCAAGCTAGCACCCCCACCTCTGTATTATCCACATCCTGTCTGTGAGGTGTCATGTCTGAAGAGAACATTGCACAGTCTTCTCAAGGTGAACAGTACCTACAGTCAGAAGAAAGTATGGATCCTAGTCTGCAGTACAGTGAGAGAGCTAAACGCTCTGCTAAGCCTACATGGAAGGTTACAGAGAATCTAGAAGGTGCAAAACATGAACTTTCTTCTGCTGTCTCAAACTTCTGGCAAAGATTGCTGAGTCACATCTCCACCATCTCACAGCCTGCTCACAATGTTTCACCACTAGAGGGAGCTCTAGAACAGCTTTGTACAGCATATGAACATTATTCACTGAAAAGCCAGGAATATGTTGGCATTTTGAAGAAACTTAATACAAAGGATTCTTTAGAAGAATTTGAAAGCTTCCAGAAACTTAATTTGGAACGAGACAGCCTAGTATGCAAAATTAAGTCTAACACAGAGGCAAGAATCGCGCAATTACAGGAAACGTCGTCTCGCATTTCTAAGTCTACCAGTCGTTCAAAACTATCTTCTAAGTCAAGACCTTCAAAATATTCCACGCTCAGCGAACAGCTCATAAGAGCGCGGGCAGAAGCAGAGGCTACTAAAATACAGGCCGTCTTTGCGCAAAAGAAGGCAGATATGGAAGCCGATGCAGCGCGCCAAAAGGCGGAAATAGAAACTTTAAACAAACAATGCGAGCATGCCACAGCTATGGCAAGGTTAAAGGTTTTAGAAGAAGCTGCCAGGGGAAGTGAAAGAGACAGCATCAGTGTATGTGAAGTGGAGGTAGAAGATCCTCTTAAGCGCACAAGAGACTACGTACTAAGCCAAAACAGTGAACCTGTGATTGCTGCTAATGATCCTGACAGCGCAAATATTTCTCCAGAGCAACGGGGCACAGATTCTTCTGCAGCATTCTGCATCCAAGGTCAGTACAATGCATTACCAATTTGTCATCCTTACCTTTCTCCACATACCACATTGCACCAGAACCCTGCACCTCAGCAAGCTCATTACACAGACGCCCAGGTGCAATCCAATATGCTAGCAAGTCACCAGACTCCTGACAACCACATAGTTCCAGTTCCATGTGTAGCTAAACCTATGGACTTTAAACTATCTCCTGGATTGAACGCCCGTGCAGACCCGTATTTCCCTATGTCTCTTAGCCAGAACACCGCAAATAATATGATCAGCACTACTCAGCCAGCAATACTCTGCCCAAAGTCAGAGAGAACTGACATGACAGAGTTTGCAAGATACATGGTTCGCCGCGAACTTACTAAAACCGGCCTCACAAGGTTTGACGACCAGCCTGAGAACTACAGGGGCTGGAAATGTGCCTTCAGAACCGTTATTAGTGACATTGGCATTACTGCTGCTGAAGAACTAGATCTGCTGATCAGGTGGCTCGGTCCACAGTCTACAGAACGTGTCAAGAGATTGAGATCTGTCCACATTGAGAATCCAACTGCAGGCCTCATCGCTGCTTGGGAGAGACTGGAACAAAGCTTTGGCAGTCCTGAAGCCATAGAGAATGCTCTGTTTAAACGGCTGCAAGGTTTTCCAAAAATATCTGGCAAAGACAATGAAAAATTCCAAGAGCTCAGCGACCTACTCTTAGAGCTCCAGCTGGCCAAGGCAGACCCACACCTACCTGGCCTCAGTTACCTAGACACAGCTCGTGGGGTAAACCCAATAGTTTGCAAGCTGCCGTACAATATTCAAGAAAGGTGGACTACACTTGGGTCGAGATACAAAAAAGAAAAGCAAGTCTCCTTTCCTCCATTTTCTTACTTCTGTGAATTTATCAGGAACATTGCAGAATCCTAGAATGACCCAAGCTTTACCTCCAGTGAGTCCAGTGGTCCTGGTTCACCCCATCCTAAGTACGACAGCCCACGTTCTAACTATAGAAACCACAGAGGTCCAGTGTCAGTGAAAAAGACTGATGTCCTTCCCACACCGTCATCAGCTCCAGACAAGTACAACCAAGGTGAAAAGATTGAAAATCCTAATCGCCTATGTCCTATTCATAAGAAGCCACATCCTCTCAAGAAATGCATTGGCTTCAGAAAGAAACCGCTCCAGGAACGCAAAGAGCTTCTAAAGAAATTTAGGGTATGTTACCGATGTTGTGCGTCTACTGAACATTTCGCTAAAGACTGTAAAACTACTATTAAATGCATAGAGTGCGGCTGTGAGGACCATGTGCAAGCGCTCCATCCATCTCAATTCAGTCCTGCTCCACCTGCACATTCCACTCCTGCGATAAATCATGGCGGGGAGAATGCAGAGCAAGCAGCAAATCTTACTACTGTATCTTCTTCATGCATAGAAGTCTGCGGAGACGACCTTTGCGACAAGTCCTGCGCAAAGATATGTCTAGTCAACGTATACCCCAAGGGTCAACCGGAAAGGGCCGTAAAGGTGTATACCATCCTGGACGATCAGAGCAACCGTTCACTCGCAAGATCAGAACTCTTTGACCTGTTCAACTTAAAAGGAGATGCTTACCCTTACACCTTGGGTACTTGTAGTGGCATTACAGAGGTCTCCGGAAGAAGAGCCAGTGGACTTATAGTGGCTTCTCTCAACAATCAGGAGATACCCTTACCCACACTTGTTGAGTGCAACCAGATACCATCCAACAAAGATGAGATTCCTACGTCAGAGGCTGCTCTTCATCACACTCATCTAAGGGCTATAGCGAAAGAAATACCAGCCCTTGACAAGAGTGCAGAGATCCTACTTCTGCTCGGTAGAGACATTCTCAGGGTACATAAGGTACGCCAGCAAATCAACGGACCACATGATGCTCCGTTTGCCCAACGCCTTGATTTAGGTTGGGTTATCATAGGCAACGTCTGTATAGACAAGATGAAGAAGCCTACCAAGATTTCCTCATTTAAAACTCACATTTTGCCAAATGGTCGCAACACTTATTTTCAGCCATGCCCACACCATTACTGGGTGAAAGAGAAGCTGAACAACAGTAAGTGGCAGCTTGACCACCAAGATAATATGAACACATTCCTGTCCTGGGATGACAGTCTTGGAGCAACAGTGTTCAATTCTACAAGTGAAGACAATAAGTTGGCACTTGCAAGAGAGGATAAAGAATTTCTCAAGGTTATGGACAAAGAATTTGCTCAGGATGAGTCTAACAGCTGGGTAGCACCTTTGCCTTTCCGTTCCCCAAGACCAAAATTACCAAACAATCTACAGCAAGCAGTTTCGAGATTTTCCTCTTTAAAACGCACCCTAAAGAGGAAACCAGAGATGGAAAAACATTTTGTAGACTTCATGCAAAATATATTTGATAGAGATCATGCAGAACCTGCACCACCACTAAAGGAAGGAGAAGAATGCTGGTACCTTCCATCCTTTGGCGTGTATCACCCTCGCAAGCCTAATCAAATCAGAGTGGTGTTTGATTCCAGCGCTCAGCATGAAGGCGTTTCTCTAAACAACCTGCTCCTCACTGGGCCTAACCTAAACAACAACCTCATAGGAGTACTCATCCGCTTCAGACAAGAACCTGTTGCAGTAATGGCTGACATCCAGCAAATGTTCCACTGCTTCATTGTCAAGGAAGACAACAGGAACTACCTCAGGTTTCTATGGCACAAAGACAATGATGTCAACAACAAGGTCACAGATTACCGGATGAAGGTACACGTCTTCGGCAACAGCCCCTCTCCTGCTGTAGCAATCTATGGATTGAGAAGGACAGCCCAGGAAGGTGAGAAGGGGTATGGATCTGATGCTCGTCAATTTGTTGAGAAGAACTTCTATGTAGACGATGGACTTAAATCCTTACCCACAAGTGAAGAGGCAATCGATCTCCTCACCAGAACGCAGGCAATGCTGTCTGTAGCAAATCTCAGACTTCACAAGATTATCTCTAACAGCCAGAAGGTAATGAAAGCGTTCCCCTCTGAAGATCATGCAACCAACTTGAAAGACCTCGATCTTGGTTCTGATGTTCCTCCTATACAACGAAGCCTAGGTTTGCTGTGGGACATTAAGCAAGACACATTCACCTTCCAAGTGTCAGCCAGTGACAAACCTTTTACCAAGCGAGGAGTTTTATCTGTTGTGAACAGCATCTATGATCCTCTTGGCTTCATAGCCCCCGTCACCATTCAAGGCAAGAAATTGCTGAGACAGTTTACCACCGAGAACATAGACTGGGATACTTCTCTGCCTATTGAGAAACAACAAAGGTGGAAGATATGGAAGGAGTCTCTGAAAATATTAGAACAACTCCAAGTCTCACGTTGTTACGTTCCCAGCTCTCTTTCAGCTGCCATCAGAAGAGAAATACACATTTTCTCTGATGCGTCTATCGAAGCCATAGCTGCAGTAGCCTATTTGAGAATCCCAGGAACCAACAAGCCTCACTGTGGATTTGTCCTGGGTAAGGCCAAACTAACCCCAAAACCCGCACACTCTGTGCCAAGACTTGAGCTTTGTGCAGCTGTGCTAGCAGTAGAGATTGCTGAAGTTATTAAAAACGAAATGGACATTGCAATTGATTCATTTGCTTTCTACACAGATAGTAAAGTTGTGCTTGGTTATATATACAACCAAACAAAACAATTCTATGTATATGTCAGCAACAGAGTAGAACGCATTAGAAGTTTTTCTACTCCTGGGCAGTGGCAGTACATCTCCACTGACCTTAACCCAGCTGATCGTGGAACAAGACCTGAACCGGCAGCAGGCCTATGTGACATGTGGTTGTCACCTCCAAGATTCTTGTATGAGGATCCCTGTTTAATTCCTACCAACACCACCTATGAGATGGTGGATCCCGAGTCTGACAAGGAAATCAGGCCTACAAATACCACGCTCTTCACTTCTGTAATTCCAAAATTGAAGCTGAAGTCACATCGCTTTGAGCGCTTCTCAAATTGGTCATCTATTGTGCGAGCTGTTGCTCACCTAATTCATATCGCTCACTGCTTTGCTAAGGACACATCAGAGTGTCATGGCTGGCATATCTGTAAAGAACACCCTACTGTCGCAGACATCGAACATGCTGAAGAAGTCATTACCCGTTGTGTGCAACAAGAAGTATACAGTCAGGAGATTGACAATATTACAAAGGGTATCAATCTTTCCAAGAGCAGTGCACTCTTTGAACTGAATCCAGTGCTTGATCATCACAAATTGCTGAGAGTGGGCGGCCGTATAGTGAGATCTGATCTAAGTAGCAAGGAACAAAATTCTGTCATTATACCAGGTCGGCATCATATTGCTACACTATTGGTCCGACACCATCATGAAAGAGTGCAGCACCAAGGCAGACAGTTTACGGAAGGTGCCATCAGGTCAGCCGGCTTGTGGATCGTAGGGATGAAGAGATGCATCTCTTCCGTGCTCCATAAATGTGTCAAGTGTCATAAGTTAAGAGGAAGACACCATCAACAACAAATGGCAAATCTCCCAGCAGACCGACTAAGTACGGAACCGCCCTTTACTTATGTTGGGGTGGATGTCTTTGGCCCATGGTCAGTTGTTACACGAAGGACCCGTGGTGGAGTCGCAAACAGCAAACGGTGGGCTGTGCTGTTTACATGTCTCAGCATCCGAGCAGTACACATCGAAGTGATTGAGTCTATGGATTCTTCTTGCTTCATCAATGCCCTCCGAAGATTCTTCTCTATCCGAGGACCCGTCAAGCAACTGAGGTCTGACTGCGGCACTAACTTCGTGGGAGCCAGCAAAGAACTGCAGTTAGACAATTTCTTGTCTAACAATGGGTGCACATGGGTGTTTAACCCTCCACATTCGTCTCACATGGGAGGATCATGGGAACGCATGATTGGAATTGCACGCAAAATCCTTGACTCCATGTTGCTGGATCACAAGTCTTTGCTTACTCATGAGATCTTGGTCACCTTTCTTGCAGAGGTGTCCGCCATAATCAATGCAAGGCCACTAGTCCCAGTATCCTCGGACCCTGATTCCCCAGTTATTCTTACCCCAGCTACGCTTCTTACCCAGAAGATCGGGACTGCTGCAATCCCTCCGGGAATCTTTGACCACAGCGACATTTACCGACGCCAATGGAAACAGGTACAATACCTGTCCAACGTGTTCTGGCACCGCTGGAAGACAGAGTATTTGCACATACTTCAAAGCCGTCACAAATGGCAGACGTCGAGACCTAACCTCCAGGAAGGTGACCTTGTTCTTCTAAAGGATAAGGAAGCCCATCGCAATGAATGGCCAATGGGTCTTGTTACCAAGGTTATGCCTAGTGATGATGGAAAGACTCGAAAGGTGGAGGTCAAGGTGACCAAAGGAGGCTCAGTGCGAGTTTTCTTCCGCCCAATCAATGAACTAGTGCTTCTTCTTCCAAAGAAAGAAGGCACATAAAGGACACAGCCCCCAGCTGGCTGCTAGCTGTGTTATATTTGGAACACCTTACCATTTGGAATATACAGTGGGTTGGTGGAAGTATTGGCAAGTTGCGGCTTCCCCGATCCGAAGATGGGTTTCTTACTTGGAACTTGTACAAGCGGATACCTACTGTTGTGGACTATCGGCAACAGACTTGGACTATAACTATTGTCATTGTTTGCATGTTCCTTTTGTCTTTCAGGTTCCAGGATCCACTACTGGACATTATTCAAGGACATTCTTTCAAGTTTGATTTTATTGTGAAATCTAAAGATTTCAGACGGGGAGTGTCATGTCCCTCGACTTAGGTTTCTATTCACTGTCATGTTATGTTATATGCTCCTATTGCAGTTGCTTTGCTTTATTTAGTTTGTCCCTGCTATCTCCCTGTAGCTAGGCTCTGAGGTAATAGCTCCTCCCTTCTTTCTGTGCTTAGTTGTCTTTCCTCATGGTTTCCATACTGTGTAGTCATCTCCTGCTCAACTCTGGCAAAATATCATCTTTTCACCTGCTGGTTTGTGTACATTACAAGTATTTCAGCCTGAAAATAAACTTCTCTGGAAACTTCCCACGTGCCTCTTCAGCTGAGTTGACGCTATCTGACAGTGTCTTGGTGTGAGTACCGGTTCAATACAGACATATACAGTGAGATTGTCTCAAGGGCCCTACAACTTACAGCCTGGTCATGGAGTCAGAATACTCACCAAAACCTATTATTCTGTAATACATTTTAAAATAATCATTCAAACCAATAAGGGGCCTACACTTTAAATATGCAAATATTTAATGAATCCCAGTTCTGTCTACTGATCATAAGGTGTGTTGGGGAGGGGATTGTATAAAGCTGATATACAGTACCTCAAAGATTTTAAATGACCGTTTTCTGTATGACTTGTCATTTATGGTTGATCTGTGAAATTTGTCGTTCTAAAAGACAACGCCATAAGTTAAAATGACAAATCAACTTTCGATCTCTGCATTGATCCGTGTCCTGGTCTGGGCTTATATTGATGGGGTGTGCACACGTTTGGCATGAATGATTTCGAAAGACTGCACCCGACTACAACAGAAAAAGTCCATCATTGCAAAAGGAGTTTTTCACAGATATCTGCCTTCGGTCGGTGTCCATCCTGCTCCTTCGTGTCGCAAACAAGAAGCAACTGTCTACAGACAATGATCTAAATTGACCTTCTTGACTGTCTAAAATCTCTAATACAGTGTATGGCCATCTTAGGCTCAAACCCTGGACATGTCACCCAGGTGATGAGTCTTCTATTATTACAAGATATCCCTTGATTTGTACAGGCAATATCAGGACTAACATATATATATATATATATATATATATATATATATATATATATATATATATATATATCAGAAAGGTGGACCATGACTTAAGGATTCCATTTTCAAAAAGTTTCCCCCGCAAGCCTGGTACTTTGTATGCAAAGGCAAAATCAAGTCAGGTTGTATATAAGAAAGTAAAATAGCATTAGACCAGTGCCTAATGTTTCAAGAAATGAAGTGATCTAACATCTATCAGGATTCATCTGATCTCCCGGAGGAAGTAAAAATGGAGGAAACCTATCTAATGATCACTGAGCACCAGGAATAAGACCAATGGTCTACTGGTCCGCTAAAATATTACACTCTCCGGAAGGATTCTAACTACAAACAATACCTTTCCATGTTATGTGAATCCAAAATTATCTAGAATATCTGCTAATCCAGGAGCGGCCGTACTGCCAACTGCAGGGAATGAGGGGAGGCCGCCATGACAGGATAGGAGGGAACAGATGAGGAAGGGGTTAATGGTACGTGCAGGGAGTGAAGGGGAGTGGAATGGAAGGGAGGAGGGAGGGGGTGTGAGTCTCAGGCTTCCCGCTGTTTTCCTCAGTACGAGGGAGACAGCGGGAGGTGAAACAACACAGGAGTAGCAGCAGCAGCAGCGTGTGTGTGTGTGTGTGTGTGTGTGTGTTGTACTTACCTGCTCGTTGGAGATGGCGTCCTTTAGTGAACTTGTGGAGCGGCTTTGGGAGGCAGCTGACCGACAGGATGCCGGCTGGTTTGAGGAGCAGGTGACGAGACTTGTGGGGCTGACTGTGCCCCAGGCTGCTGGGCCCCGGCGCTCTCATCGCGCGGTGTCCAGGGAGGGGGGAGGGGCGGCTTCTTCTCTGTCGTCCCCTGCAGTTCTGGACTTGAATTTAGGCAGCCCTCTGCTGCTCAGCCCTCCGGATAGTGGAGTGAGCAGGCCCGAGGTCGTTTCGCCGGGGGTGGTGCCTGCTCGCAGGTCACGGCGTGCATGACCCCCAGCGAGACTTAGCCCAGAAGAAATCCCGCGGGTACGGTGCCGCAGGGGAAGCCCCTCCAGGGTCACTGCAGGCCGGTCTCCAGGGAGAGGTGCATCCCCTAGGGGGTCCCGGCCTGGCAGAAATCCCCAGCCGCGGCGGTGCTTGGCGGTCAGGGGGGGTTGGCTCCTGGCTTCCCCAATACCCCCCCATCTGGTGTGGTGCAGGATGCGGTGATGTCGGCAGCCCCGCCTGGTGAAGTGCCAATCAGGGGGCTGGCTGTTTTACGGTCTGAGTCCGGAAGAATGGCGAGTCCGATGGGCTGTGGAGTGCAGTCTGAGCTGTGGATACGGCATAACGGGCAGCAGGCGGCTGGTCCTATCAGCGTCAGGCCTACTATGGAGGCCGGCCCTTAGGGACAGTCTGGTCGGGGATCTCCGTGTTCGCATTGTAGGTGCGGGCAGCGGTCACAGACAACGGGTGACGCGGACGAAGGAGAAGTGGTTGAGGATCGGCGTGTGCAAGTTCGGCCGGCCGGCGGGATCACAGCGCCTGAGCAGCCAGGTGGGTGTTCTTCTTCTTTCTCTTTTCTTACTCCGCGCATGTTGGGGTGCGCGGGGGATGCGGCGGGTTCTGGGGCTGTCGTCGGGTCTTCAGGGGGAGGTGGTAGCGGTCTCGATGACTTAGTGGGATGCTTGCGCGAGCTGGTCAACAGATTGGATAGGTCACAGGCCCCGGTATCGGCGGGGGTGTCCCAGGTTGCAGTTTGGGCGGCGCCGCCGTTGGTAGGGCAGCCTCAAGATAGGGTGCAAGTGGGGGGCTCAGCAGGGGCGGTGGCTGTGTCGGTGCAGACAGATGGGGCTCAAGAGGGTGACAGGGTGCAGTTGGATGATATAGCAAGAGGGGAGGTGTATGTCTGTTTTGAGGGCCCGTTGGGGGCGTATTTAAAACAGGAAGTTCGGGAGCGTATTTGGAAAGACGAATATGTGGAGATATTTTCCCTTCTTCCGTTGGTAAAATTTAATCTGGATAAAGGGAAGAAGGATGAGAGTAAGAAGGAAGAGGAGGAACGTCGGCGTTATCGGCTCATTCCACAAACGTTTGTGAATTGGCTGCAGGCCTTTGCGATCTTGGCTAGTGTTGTTGGGGAGAAGGCGCCGGAAACTTGTTCCGTGCTTTTCTGTTATATGGATGCTATCGGTGAGGCGCATCGGGCTTATGGCGGTATGGCTTGGCTGCGTTATGATGAGCAATTTCGGCAGCGGAAGGCGGTGCAGCCCAGCATTAGATGGGATCAGAAGGATATCGCTTTGTGGTTGAGGGTGACGGCGCCGGTAAAGCCGGGACAGTCCTTTCCAGGTAGCGGAGGGTCTGCAGGGCAGGTCGGTCAGTCCGGTGAAGGTTCCGGTTCAAAACTCGGTTTCTGCTGGCAGTTTAACAACGGCCAGTGTAAATTTGGGGCAGCGTGCAAGTTCAAGCACGTGTGTTCCCATTGCAGCGGGTCATCTAATGGCGCGTCAAAGTGTTTGCGAAAAGGCAAGAAGGGAGGCGGAACAGGGGGTTCAGCTGGTCAAGGGGGTGACGCCGGTGAAGCTGGAAAGGATGGTCCCCTTTCTAAGTAGATATCCGGATAGGGATGGGGCGCAATTTATTGCGGATGGGTTTAGCATGGGGTTTGTAATTCCTTCTCCTCCTTATGATAATCCAGTGACTCGTCGGAATCTCCGGTCCGCTTACCAGCATGCCGGGGTGGTGACTGAAAAACTTAGTAAAGAAGTGGGTTTGGGTCGCATGGCTGGGCCTTTTGTGGAACCACCTGTGTCGGATCTTGTTGTTTCCCCGTTGGGCGTGGTGCCGAAGCGTGAGCCAAACAAGTTTCGGTTGATACATCATCTTTCTTTTCCCCGGGGTGCATCGGTTAATGATGGTATTGATCCGATGTTGTGTTCGGTGGTGTACGCGTCGTTTGATAAGGCGGTGGCGTTGGTTCGGGAAGCGGGTGCAGGTGCTCTGTTGGCAAAAAACGATATTGAGGCGGCTTTTTGGTTGCTGCCGGTTCATCCCAAGAGTCAACGGTTGTTGGGTTGTTTTTGGGAGGGAAAATTTTTTGTGGATCGTTGTTTGCCGATGGGTTGTTCCCTGTCTTGCGCCTACTTTGAGGCATTTAGTTCATTTTTGGAATGGGTCATTCGGGACGTCGCAGGTGTGAATTCAGTTATTCACTACCTTGATGATTTTTTGTGTGTTGGCCCAGGCAGATCGGCGGTGTGCGCCAATATTTTGTTTGCATTGCAAGGAGTCTTGAAGGAGTTTGGAGTCCCGCTGGCTCCTGACAAAACGGAGGGGCCTGTTACGGTTATTCGTTTTTTGGGCATCTAAATCGACTTGGTTTTAATGGAATGCAGGCTTCCAGAGGATAAGTTGGTGGCCCTTCATTTGGAGGTTCAGGCATTGTTTCGGCTTAAAAAGGTCACATTACGTAGTCTGCAGTCGTTGTTAGGGAAGTTAAACTTTGCATGTCGGATCATGCCTATGGGCAGGGTGTTCAGTAGGCGTTTGGCGGCGGCGACTGCTGGTGTGGTGTCACCGCATCACTTTGTCAGATTGAGAGGGGAGCATAGGGACGACTTGGAAGTGTGGCATCGTTTTTTGGGAAAGTACAACGGCCGGTCCTTGTGGATGGCTGGGGCTTTCGATTCCATGGATCTGGACTTGTTTACAGATGCGGCTGGAGGGGGCGGTTTTGGTGCCTATTGTGGTGGCCAGTGGTGTGCTGGGGGCTGGCGGGTTAGCTGGGTGGAAAACGGTTTGACAAAAAACCTGGCCCTGCTCGAGCTGTTTCCCATCGTGGTCGCTGTGACCATTTGGGGGGATAGGCTCAGGGACAAGAAAATTTGTTTTCACTGTGATAACCTGGAGGTGGTGTTGGCTATCAATAACATCTCAGCGTCCTCTCCTCCGGTGGTTCAACTGTTGCGGCATTTGGTGCTAGTTTGTTTGTCATTAAATGCTTGGGTGGTGGCGGTGCATGTGCCGGGGGTTGAAAATTGTGTTGCTGATGCCCTTTCTCGCTCACAGTGGGATCGTTTTCGTCAGCTGGCGCCGGGAGCGGATCGGATCGGGATGGTGTGCCCGGATCATCTTTGGGAGTTGGTTTCTCTGCGGCAGGAGCATTGATTGAGCGATCCTTGGCAAGTTCAACGTGGGCAGCATATAGGGCTGGCTGGGCTCAATGAGAGCTTTGGTTGAGAGGTTTGGGTGACGTCCGGTCAGACCGGGACAGGCTGGTGGCCTTTTTGTATTGGTTGGGGGATGCGTATGAGTCTGGTGTGTCTGTAGCTAAAGTGAATACGTTTGTGTCCGCTGTGGAGTTTGGCTTGAAATTGCATGGCGAAAAAGACGTTACCAAGGAATTTTTGGCGATTCAAGCTTTAAAAGGTACTCGCAGGGGGAGAGGGTCGGTAGATCGGCGGCGGCCAGTTTCTTACCGAATTCTTTGCCTGTTGGGGGCGGCAGTGGATGTGGTTTGTAGTTCGGCCTTCGAAGTCCGATTGTTTCACTTGGCTTTTTCGTTAGCCTTTTTTGAGGCTTTTAGAGTGGGTGAATTGGTGTCGCCGAGTGGGTTGCGTGCGGGGGGACTGAGTCAAGAGGATGTGGAGTTGTTTGCCGATAGAGTGGAGATATTGATGCGCAGGTCAAAAACGGACACGGCAGGTAAGGGGACGCGGATTGTGTTATTTGCTATCAGGGGCTCGGCGGTGTGTCCGGTACAGTGTATGTCTGCTTTTGGGGTACAGGTGGGGGTAACGGGGGTTCCGTTATTGCGGCATGAAGACGGGTCCTTTTTATCAAGGTTCCAATTTGGTGCAGTGTTTAAACGCTGTTTTCTGGCAATTGGGTGGCAGTCAGCTGAGTATTCTCATTCGTTTCGAATTGGCGCAGCAACTGAGGCGGTGCGATGGGGGTTGGATGAGGCTGGGGTCAGGCGTATTGGGAGATGGGAGTCTAACCATTTCCGCACTTAGGTTCGGCCTCATTTGCTGTCAGACTGTTAAAAGGCTGCTGGGAGGTATGTTGTGCTGGTGGAAGATGGAGTGCGAATGGGATTTGTAAGATGTGTGTGCTTATTTCTTTTGCAGGTTCGCGTCCTTTGCTGGTGTGGATCTTGGGGCACTCCTTTGTGTACTGGGGCGCACTACGGGCGGAGGTTCGCCCGGATGGTCGTCAACTGAGGATTCTGCGGGAGGATGCTATCCTGCATTGGTTGGGTTTCTGGGGAATGGTTTGGTCAAGGGTGTTACCGGAATTTCAGGTGTATACGCAGCTAGACCGGGTTCCTGAGATTTTAGTTTTGCATGTTGGGGGGAATGATTTGAGTGTGCGCCCTTTTCGTGATTTGGTGAGGGATATTAAGCACGACTTGTTGTGTTTATGGGCATTACACCCGGGCCTGATTATAGTCTGGTCGGATATTGTACCCAGAAAGACGTGGCGCTTGGCCCGATCCGTGGAGAGGTTTAATAAGGCCAGAATAAAAGTAAACAGGGCTGTGTCGGCATACGTGGCAAGAAATGGAGGTGTGGTGGTCAGGCACAGGGACCTGGAAGCGGGGGTAGGTTGTTATTGGAGACAGGATGGGGTGCATTTGAATGAGGTGGGGATGGATTTGTGGAGTTTGGCCCTAGCAGACGGGATTAAAAGAGGGGTGGTGGTGTGGAGGAGCTCATGGCCTTGAGGTGGTTAAGGTCCATGTCGCAGTGGCGGGGGGAGTCCTTGAGGTTGGTCAGTAAAACTGGTGGGGGGTCGCATCAGGGGTATGCGTCCCCCAAAAATATGTGGAAGGCTTCTTAGGGTGTTACCCCTTTGAAGTGCTTTATGGAAAAGCCATCTGCAAGAAGGTGCCTTCGAGCCGGGTTACGGCTGGAGGTAAAAACAAGTGGTGGTGGCAGATGGCTAATTTTTTATAAGTTGTGGTAACCTCAAGGGCTTCCCCATGTCAATTTATAGGTGTTATTTATATTGACCCTGTTAAGGGTTTGGTATGTGTATTCTGGTAGAATTCCAATGTTTGGGAATTCTAGGTTATTTAAAGTTTTGGTTATAAAATTTCTAATTTTATAAAATTTATAATAAACGGCTGCTGTGGCCATTAAAATCCAATCTTGGTGTCTTGTGTTATTATTCTTAAGGGGTAAGGAATAATTACGGATCACTCGACTCTACTTATCCAAGTCAGGTCTTCTCTTTCATAAATGTTGCATGTCTGCTATCCCCTGTTAACTTCCAAAAAGAAAATGTGTTGAGCATCTTTCTATAAAAACAGAGAGAGCGATAATAAAAATTGAAATAATTAGAATATGTGAAGGAGAAAATACTCATCATGGATAAAAAAAAAATATATATGACTGTCAGGAAGATAGATTTAAACTAATAGACTGTCAAGAAAAGCTAGAGAACGAGGAGCCCTATTGAACGGCGTATAATTATTAGAATTCTCGTCTCGAGCTGAATAATATTATAATATTAAGCACAAAAAAATCAAGTGTCAGAGGAATAATTGGGATAAAAGATGTTAAATAATACAAAGTTACAATTCTGAAATAATATCTTCATAAATCCTGCCTCATATTTGCAGTTAAACAGTTGATGTGACTTCATTAAAAGCAGGACAGGAAAATAAAACATAATTATCATGAATAAAATAGAAATCGAATGCTTTATAATCAAATACACCAACGAAGCGCTCAGTTATAGGGTTATTTGTGACACGTTAGAATGGACAGAAAATCTGTTTAATTATTCAGGGGCCATAGTGTACATATAAAGTGACGTTAAAAAGTTTGTGAACCCTGTAGAATATTCTAATTTTTGGCATCATAACAATAGATAATGAGAACACAATAAACCAAAAAATAGAAAACGCATCTCATTTTGTATAAATTTATTGGGTACAACGAAGAGTTGTAGCTAGACTTTCCTTCACCTTTGACAAAGATTCAGATTGCTGCACTAGCCCTGTATCTAAATACCCTTGCCATGGCATAGCAACGTGTTGATGTCCCACAAGAACAACACCAACCTGCCCTAGCTATATGGCTGTATAATGGTCGAACAAAAAACACGTCTCAGGATCCCTACTTATTGAGGCCTTAGTTTATTTGTGGTGGTTACCTGATAATCTTTTTGCACTGATGACTTAGTTGCTGTAAGTTTATTATCATTACTTAAAGAGGCTCTGTCACCAGATTTTGCAACCCCTATCTCCTATTGCAGCAGATCGGCGCTGCAATGTACATAAGAGTAACGTTTTTTTTTTAAAAACGAGCATTTTTGGCCAAGTTATGACCATTTTTATATTTATGCAAATGAGGCTTTCTAAAGTACAACTGGGCAAGTTTAAAGTTATGTACAAGTGGGCGTGTATTATGTGCGTACATCGGGGCGTTTTTACTTCTTTTACTAGCTGGGCGTTGTGACTAGGAGTGTATGATGCTGACGAATCAGCATCATCCACTTCTCTTCGTTAACACCCAGCTTCTGGCAGTGCACAGACACACAGCGTGTTCTCGAGAGATCACGCTGTGACGTCACTTCCCCAGGTCCTGCATCGTGTCGGACGATCGAGGACTCATCGGCACCAGAGGCTACAGTTGATTCTGCAGCAGCATCAGCGATTGCAGGTAAGTAGCGAAATCTGCTGACAGAGCCTCTTTAAGCAAAAAGAGACCCTGCTGGCCGGTAGGCGTTATACCATCACAAAATTAACAAATTTGCTGTTAAGCAAAAAAAAAATGCCCTTTATATAAAAACAAAAAAGTATGTGATGGTGTCACAGTGAAATAATTATAAAATTAAGGAAATATACTGAAAGAATTCAGTGATGCAAATGAGTAAAATGAGTAATATACTACCAACAAAATTATAAGGTGCTGGTATGAAATGCCAGGAGGACTGAGCCTGGATAACACCTGTATAGATGAACCAGATAGTAGGAGATAAAGTCATATCGTTCTATTGGGTCCCTGTGGACCGACGTCCACTGTCATGGCGGCCCGAGGTCATAAGAAGGGCGGATTAGTAACACGCCGTCAGTAGCCCCATTTGTATCCTTGAGGATGCTACGTTCATAGCGAAACATGTCGGGGGGCTTCTTTCTATGTTTTAATCGCAATGCTCCACTGACAGTCAGTTACAGTTACCACCTGATCAAATAATTACAGCGCACTGCAGGCGCTGTTCAAATACATACATATTATACTGCACTGACTGATTGCATCTTAGGTATGAAAATTTTCCACTGCCAGTGAGCATTGGCTAACTTTTAACTAGTGTGATTTTTTTGTTTTGGTTTACTTATTTACTTACCTATTTAATTATATCTAATAAAAGTTATATTTAATTTAAGTCATTCCTCTATAGCTAGCTGGAAATAAGGGCATTTTTTTATTTTATTTTTTTGCTTAACCGCAAATTAGTTAATTTTGTGATATTGTCATTACTTAGCTCTTAATTTATTGACTTGAGTTTGTGGTGAACTTGTATACAGCAGACAATCTGAACAAGCAGAGCTGCAGTGTAAAGCAACAGATGGAAGGCTGAGCAGCAGATTTGATTAGTCAGGTGATGGATCTCAGAATTTCTTTGGATAATCTGGATATAAAGTCACCGATCATAGCCAATCCTAATAAAGTTTGGTTTAGTGGTATGAAAACCAGGTGTGAAAATGAGTTATCTTGTCCTGTTAATAATAATATTAATAATAATAATGATAATAATAATAATTACAAAAAACAAACAAACATATATCTACAAATTTTGATGCTCCCCACACAAATTTATGTACATGTGCCCAAGTCTTCATTTTGGACCTTGGTTCTTAGTTTTACTTAGTAAAAATATAGTCTAAAAATACATTTCCTATTCATGAAAACTATCAATAAGTTGTTCTTATAAATACTGAATTTAAAAATTAGACAAATTTAGTAAAAAAAAATTATATTGAAGATATATTACAACGATGCAAGATTTGACAAATTCAGACTATAGAGATAATGTCAATTTTAGGTAGATCTTCACTGTAATAGTGATATACTGTAGATGTCATGTTACATTTTGACTAAATGTAGTCAATAAGTTTGGACCTTTTGCCCTGTGAGCCTCTTTGTTTTTTAACCTATGATTAAAACATTAAACTTGAACATTGTTCCAGACTATGGCTGGATTCTTCAATAGCCCTGATCATAATAATTACTATAAATATATATTACTATCTATATACCCTATACCCTATACATCCTTTAATGTTCCTATAGCTAATATCACTCACATGTGTCAGGGAGATATTTCTATTATATTTTGGTATACATGCATGGTATTCATAATTAGTTTTGTAGCATTTATGACGAAGAAACCTAATGTGTTTCACAATTTTGCTCTTCTACTGCTTTTCAACCCATTTAATTAGCTGTTAAAATATATTACTTTACTACTTACATAAAAAACAAAATAAAAAAAATTGAATTCTTTTTTAAAAATTTGAAATATCAGTTTTTATAGTGCTACTGTCACGGGGTGTGGACCCACTGGGCCGTACTGCGTAGCGGGATAGCAGCTGGCCAAACAGGTATATACGCAAAGTCTATAGTTCAGAAAGGGTACCTGAGGCAATGTAGACAGTAGCGGTGGCTTCAGGCAAGATGAGGCTCCGGCAGTAGACAGACACCTGGCAGGGTGCGACACAGTAGATGCAGCGGTTGGCACAACACGATTCCAACTCTAGAAGGCACAGAGGCACGGTAGCGTGGGATACAGGGTACAGGCGGCAGGAACGGGAAACACTTGGAAATGGAAAACACTAGAAGACCATTTGCAAGGATAAATTTAAGGTAACACAACAACGCTCAGGCAATGATTGAGAGGGCAGAGCCCCTTTTATAGTCCAGAGGCATTCTGGGCTAATTGCAGCTATTCTGCAAATGTGCGCATACTGGCTCTTTAAGGCCGAGCACGCGGGGGCGCGCGCACCCTGCAGGAGACAGTGTCCTGACCAGGAAGTGAGTGCCGGCGTCTCCCAGGAGGGAGATGCAGCTGGGAACTCGCTAGTCCATGGCCGCGGCCATCAGAGAGTAAGTCAGGACGATGGTCCGCAGCCATAGACGTTGCAGCTTCAAAGGCAAAGCAGACCCCACTTAAGCCTCTGGTTTCTCTATGGCTACTCTATGGTTTTCGCCAGAGCCCTCCGCAAGGCAGGATGGTTTTTGCTGTATAGAACCCAGGTTGTTTTAACAGGGTTAAGAGGTGCAATGCAGGCAAAACCAGAAAAGATAACATGACAGCCAGAGGGTAAACAGAAAGTCCAAATCACAAAGCTAGGGGATGTCAGGAAGAGCAGAGGTCAGTATTAACCAGGAGCAGAAAGTCCAAATCCGTAAACAAAGGGTAATCCAGAGGCAAGCCAAGGTCAAAAGGTACAGGGTTTAGTCAGAAGCCTGATCAAACACATGCAGCAATTCAATTCACAAGCAAAGAACACAGAAGCAACCCAGGTTTAAGTACTCCACCCGTACACCTGATAGGAAGAAAGACAGAGAGAAGGGCTAGGCTGAACAACTACAGATGTAGCCATCTTTATTTTGACTTTTAACACATTAAATACACACTGGCAAGATCCTTTATCTTAACTTTTTCAATGACTTTTCAATGGCTCTTGTTGTGTGATATCACGCTGCAGCAAGTTATCAGAGACCAGATAAAGATGGCTACAGCCATAAAACCAGAACCACCCAGAAGCTAGACTAGTAGTCATGGTAATCTTAAAGGTACAGACGTTTCCTAACAAATACATATACAAAGTGTATTGTAAAGAGATATTCAGAATATTTTTCTTTGTTTATTACCATGTAACTTATAAATGATTGCTGTAAAATTGATGGTAATATCTGATGTGACTGGAGTTGCCCTTTAGGCCTCATACACACTTCCATCACCGTTTTATCGTCCGTTTTTGACGGATCTGTGTGTCCATTTTTGTTTCCGTGTGCACCGCGTTTCCGTTCCGTGTTTCCATTTTACATGGACGTTGTGCTTCCGTTTGGCTTCCGTTTTTCAGTTTAAAAAACGGATGGTAAACTTCATTTGAACTTGTCACATGTCCCAGGAAACACCCATAGAAAGGTTCCAAGAAGTTTTTGGTGCTGTTTTCTGTAGCTTTCAGAGCATAGAGAACAGTTTGAGATTACTCTGCTTGACTTACTTTGGTTTTTTGGGATTTTTGGAGTGAAAATATGAGCCCCAAACCTGTTGACCGTGTCCTTTTTGCCTGGCTTCTTTATCGATGCTTTGGACAGCAATCTGCTAGGTTGGAAGAAGAACCGAGGAGGAGAAGGAGGTATTGGGTTCATCCCATTGTCTCCCAACTGACTTCTAAAGGGCATTTCCATACCCTCTACCATGACCTGCGAGAGCACCCTGAAAAATGTGTCCATTTCTGTCGTATGTCAGTCAGCACATTTGATTGTCTGCTGGAGGCTGTGCATCCTGGAATCACTCTCCAGGACACATACAAAGTATTTGATCCCTTGCTGATTTTGTAAGTTTGCCCACTGTCAAAGTCATGAACAGTCTAGAATTTTTAGGCTAGGTTAATTTTACCAGTGAGAGATAGATTATATAAAAAAAATTAAAAAAAATAACATTGTCAAAATTATATATATTTATTTGCATTGTGCACAGAGAAATAAGTATTTGATCCCCTACCAACCATTAAGAGTTCAGCCTCCTCCATACCAGTTACACGCTCCAAATCAACTTGGTGCCTGCATTATAGACAGATCTTACATGGTCACCTGTATAAAAGACTCCTGTCCACAGACTCAATTAATCAGTCTGACTCTAACCTCTACAACATGGGCAAGACCAAAGAGCTTTCTAAGGATGTCAGGGACAAGATCATAGACCTGCACAAGGCTGGAATGGGCTACAAAACCATAAGTAAGACGCTGGGTGAGAAGGAGACAACTGTTGGTGCAATAGTAAGAAAATGGAAGACATACAAAATGACTGTCAATCGACATCGATCTGGGGCTCCATGCAAAATCTCACCTCATGGGGTATCCTTGATCCTGAGGAAGGTGAGAGCTCAGCCAAAAACTACACGGGGGGAACTTGTTAATGATCTCAAGGCAGTTGGGACCACAGTCACTAAGAAAACCATTGGTAACACATTATGCCGTAATGGATTAAAATCTTGCAGTGCCCGCAAGGTCCCCCTGCTCAAGAAGGCACATGTACAGGCCCATCTGAAGTTTGCAAATGAACATCTGGATGATTCTGAGAGTGATTGGGAGAAGGTGCTGTGGTCAGATGAGACTAAAATTGAGCATTAACTCAACTCGCCGTTTTTGGAGGAAGAGAAATGCTGCCTATGACCCAAAGAACACCGTCCCCACTGTCAAGCATGGAGGTGGAAACATTATGTTTTGGGGGTGTTTCTCTGCTAAGGGCACAGGACTACTTCACCGCATCAATGGGAGAATGGATGGAGCCATGTACCGTCAAATCCTGAGTGACAACCTCCTTCCCTCCACCAGGACATTAAAAATGGCTCGTGGCTGGGTCTTCCAGCACGACAATTACCCGAAACATACAGCCAAGGCAACAAAGGAGTGGCTCAAAAAGAAGCACATTAAGGTCATGGAGTGGCCTAGCCAGTATCCAGACCTTAATCCCATCGAAAACTTATGGAGGGAGCTGAAGATCCGAGTTGCCAAGCGACAGCCTCGAAATCTTAATTATTTACAGATGATCTGCAAAGAGGAGTGGGCCAAAATTCCATCTAACATGTGTGCAAACCTCATCATCAACTACTAAAAATGTCTGACTGCTGTGCGTGCCAACAAGGGTTTTGCCACCAAGTATTAAGTCTTGTTTGCCAAAGGGATCAAATACTTATTTCTCTGTGCACAATGCAAATAAATATATATAATTTTGACAATGTTTTTTTTTTTTTTTTTTTTTATATAATCTATCTCTCACTGGTAAAATTAACCTAGCCTAAAAATTCTAGACTGTTCATGTCTTTGACAGTGGGCAAACTAACAAAATCAGCAAGGGATCAAATACTTATTTCCTTCACTGTATATGAGGAGCTGTATTTCTCCTGAGGAACGACTGCTCGTCACCTTAAAGAGGCTCTGTCACCAGATTTTGCAACCCCTATCTGCTATTGCAACAGATAGGCGCTGCAATGTAGATTACAGTAACGTTTTTATTTTTAAAAAACGAGCATTTTTGGCCAAGTTATGACCATTTTTGTATTTATGCAAATGAGGCTTGCAAAAGTACAACTGGGCGTGTTTAAAGTAAAAGTACAACTGGGCGTGTATTATGTGCGTACATCGGGGCATTTTTACTTCTTTTGCTAGCTGGGCGTTCTGACGAGAAGTATCATCCACTTCTCTTCAGAACGCCCAGCTTCTGGCAGTGCAGACAGCGTGTTCTCGAGAGATCACGCTGTGACGTCACTCACAGGTCCTGTATCGTGTCGGACGAGCGAGGACACATCGGCACCAGAGGCTACAGATGATTCTGCAGCAGCATCGGCGTTTGCAGGTAAGTCGATGTAGCTACTTACCTGCAAACGCTGATGCTGCTGCAGAATCAACTGTAGCCTCTGGTGCCGATGTGTCCTCGCTCGTCTGACACGATGCAGGACCTGGGGAAGTGACGTCACAGCGTGATCTGCCAGAAGCTGGGCGTTCTGAAGAGAAGAGGATGATACTTCTCGTCAGAACGCCCAGCTAGTAAAAGTAGTAAAAACGCCCCGATGTACGCACATAATACACGCCCAGTTGTACTTTTACTTTTCAACACGCCCAGTTGTACTTTTGCAAGCCTTATTTGCATAAATACAAAAATGGTCATAACTTGGCCAAAAATGCTCGTTTTTTAAAAATAAAAACGTTACTGTAATCTACATTGCAGAGCCTATCTGCTACAATAGCAGATAGGGGTTGCAAAATCTGGTGACAGAGCCTCTTTAAGGTAAATGCTCCCTTTCAAAAAAGGCGCCATGTCCCCCTGATACATGTCTCTTATTTTAGATTAATTTTTGTTTAAATGTTATTGTTTTTCAGATTTCTGGCAACTGGCAACTCCATTGCCTCTCTTCACTTCAAGTTTCTGCTGGGGAACACCACCATATCACGTATTGTCCGGTTGACATGCGAGGCAATCTGGCGTCTACTCAGGGAGACGGTGATGCCACAGCCAATAGCAGAAGATTGGCTATGAATTGCCGATGGCTTCCTAGAAACCACACATTTTCCAAACTGCATTCGGGCACTTGATGGGAAGCACATTCGTGTGCGGAAGCCGCCTCACTCAGGGTCCCAATACTACAATTATAAGCAGTATTTCTCTGTAGTACTGTTGGCCTTGGCTGACAGCAACTACAGGTTTATAATTGTAGATATTGGGGCCTATGGGAGCATTGCGGATGCTCGCATTTTCAGGGCTTCCTGAATGGGTGAAAGGCTCCAATCTTATCTGCTCTCCCTCTCGGAAACCAAGACCACTACCGGGATCATCAGAACCGCCAGCCCCATTTGTCATTGTGGCTGACAAAGGATTTGCACTTTCTCCACACGTCATGCGTCCATTCCCTCGTAGAAGTTTGGACAACAGGAGGCGCATTTTCTATTACCGCCTAACACGTGAACGTCGGTTTGTGGAGTGCGACTTTGGGATTTTAACCCATAAATGGAGTGCTGATGTCCGCCATACAGATGGATGCAGACAATGTGACCCTGGTGACACAAGCTTGTGTCCTATTACACAACTGGGACACGGATATTGATCAATACGCCACTTCTGCAGAGGTCCCTCTTGATCTGACGTCACATAGAAGACCTGGATCGGCTGGCCTGGCTATTTGTGACATATATGCCGCATATTTCCTGACCCCAGAGGGAGCAGTTCCCTGGCAGCAGGACTCTATTTCTTCTGCTCGTTAAACATGTAATTTGTTAGAATGTTTTTTCGTTTTTATTTAGTCTGTTTCAAAATTAATACCTGTTTCGTTAGTTAGTGTAAGGACTCACAAGGCAATGAGGACCCTTGACGTGGGCTTGTGAGCTTACATATTTTTGCAAATGTAATTTTTGATTTTGGAACCTAAATTTAAAAACTTAACCGAAAATAGTATTTGGGCAAGGCCAAAAACATTGTCTATGATAAAAATTAAATTTGCAAAAATATAAACAAATACCTCATTATGTGTTAAATGAGCTGTCTGCAGATTATCTTACCCAAAAATGCCACACAATTTCATCATACAAAGTTATAGAAAAGAATACAATTTTTAGTAAAACTAAAAACGTTTTATTGCTGAACAACAAAATAAAACCAACATGGTTCAAAATCACCAACATGGTGAATAACAATATAAACATTATACAGTGATTACAAGTGGAAAACCTCTGGTCCACTTGCTCCTGCAGGAGAGGTTGGCGGTCGAGCGGGGGCATGTCTCTTGTGTGATTCAGGCCCATGATGGTGCCCTTGGTAGGGGTGACCCACGTTCCCCTGGTAGGTTTGGGCGCTTGATGGCAGGTAGCTTGGTCCGCTACCTGCCTGGTAGCTTTGCGTGCTACTCGAGGGGCCATAAAAATCTGGGCGTGTGTCTAGGCCTCTATCTTGGGAGAAGAAAGATTGGGAGGAGTCCAAAGAGGGCCTAAAATGATGCTGTTGCAATTGCTGTTGGGATTCATGCCCTCGCTGCGCACCACCATCTGCCTGCTCATCGTTATGCAGCCGCCACATGTCAACTGCCCTAAATATTGCCCTTGTCTCATTTGGTGGCTTGGCCGCCTGGAGCATCACTATCATTGCTCCCTGGACACGTAGACGCCGGTCTTTAGGGAGACATGTAAGATGTGGGGTGAGGTTGCGGAGGAAGGTCTCCTCAGGGCTCTCTGCATTACTTTTTTTTAAGTAGTCTATAACGTGGGACTCCAGAACAGCCCTATTGTCCACTGCAACAGACCCGCGTTTGCGCCTTGCACCCCGGGGAGTTACTTCACCAGAAGCAATCGTAGAACTGGTAGACGCCTGCATCGAGTCCTCTGTTAGGAGACACAGTGATTCGTTGGGAGTAGACTGTGCCTCCGGCTCCTCCTGTTCTGTGACGTCGCTGTCCTCCTCCTGTGCCTTCTCCAGATTGTCAATTGTTCTTCGATGTTGTGAAGGAAAACAGAAATTTTTAGTACAATAAAAATTATGTGTGGAAAGTATTACTTTTTGCATTATTAAAACATTATATCCACATAGTAGGCCATCTACTGTACATGAAATTGGTGGGTGTTGCGACTACATGAACCCACGACTATCAGCTGTCATGAACAGGGCATAGTGCTCGGACCTACGGTTCTTTTGACCACAATCATTTATAACTTGTTTGGACGATCATTTTCCGAAACTTGGAGGGAAGTTGTTTTAAAAAAAGGGTAAGCAGGTCTCGTACAAGAGCAGCTGTCACCAAAAACTAAATATGCATACAATTTGAAATAAAAATTAATAATATGCCTACGTCATGTAGAATATTTTAGTATGAAATCAAAATATTAACTTGAAATCAAGCATAAACAAATTTACTTACGGACGAAGTTCCATTACTTGTTTCAGGAACATAAGCTGTTTCGTATAATTGTAAGTTTTTTTTTTGCTGCCCACCTGACCACTTTTGGATTTCTTTAGCTGCTCACGTCTGAATTGGTCCCGGCAAGAATAACAGCGAGTTTTCACCTCGTGGACTTTGAAATTAAAAAACAAAAACAAAAATGAATATTGCATAAATACAACAGAATACAACTGTGCGAGGTGTACGCTACCCTCTGACACACTTGAAACTGCACAAAGTCTATGCCAGTCAGAATTTTGGGATTGCAAAGCACATGTTATAAGACAGCAGGTCAATGCAAAAATAACATTACTGTGGGTGTGTAAAGTTTAACCTACTGATAATTGCATACAATGGAACAAAGGAAAAGCATGATCAGAAAACAAGCAGTGCAATCTGTGCATTTACTTACTTATTTTGTGACGCTCGGCACTAGTTCCCTTCTGCCATCTGTGCGTCAAAAGCTCCTTGGCAAGTTCCTCCCATGCGGCGTCCTTTTTATAACGGTCGTGGTAGCATTCTGCCCGCGTATCCCACAGTTCTGGGTGATCATGCACCAATGCTATCAGTCTTTCCACATCCATCTTCAGAAATGAATGTGTACTGTAGTTTGTGAACTTTGGCCCACCCAGCCGTTGCTATGGCAATGGATCCGTAAAAAACGGACGGCACACGGAAGCCTTCCGTTTGCCATCCGTCTTTTTGACGGACCCATTGACTTCTATGGGCCACACGGTCACTGAATCACTGACCAAAGTAGGACATGCTCTACTTTGCACGGAACGGAACAACGGATCCGTTTAAATAACTGAAGTGTGCATGGGGCCATTGAAATGAATGGGTTCAGGGTGCTATCAGTGACAAAAACGGATAGCACCCTGAAGGAAAAAACTGAAGTGGGCATGGGGCCTTAAAAGTAAGAAAGTATAGTTAAACCAATTCCCTAATACTTTACATACAAGAAAATAATGATTGAAACATTATACTTGTAATAAGCAGTGCTTTGTTTTTTTGTTTATTTCTTGTTTCCCAGGGGTTTTTTTTTTTCATCAGAAAAAAAGGATCAGTAAGTTCTGAAAGGCTTCTTGGTGCTTTATTAAAATATTTCCAGCACTGGAGCTCAGTATGTGTTTTTTTTTTTTTTGTTAAAAGTAAAATGGAATCCTAAAAATAGATTTATACAGTTCAGTTTTTTACTGCTGCAATCGCTCCATTTCTAGATGTCTAGAAGACATTCTGTTTTTTACTTTGAAATATTTTAAACGTAAGCTCTTGAGACGAGTATCCATGATATCAACCTGAATTTCTGCCTAATGTGATTAATTTCAGTTCCATTCTCCTTCTCGTGCAACCGAGTGTGGAAGATGTGGTCCGCTAAACACACAAAAACACATACTGGATATTCAAATTATGTTACCCCAAGATTTTGTTGACCCCAGAAAATTCAGACACAAATGTCACCATCCCTTGTTTGTAGCATAAAAGAGAAATTTTAGCTTCTATCATTATTAAAGCCATTGAAGAATGACCATAGCTATGTACATCATATGCGCAGTCATCATGGAATATATGGAAATATACTCAAGTGATTGGACGCTGTAGACCTAGGGAGAGTGTAATCTATACTCAGATTTACTAATACTATCCTTATAATATTATGCACATAACTCTTCTACAAAAGGAACAAACATTTTAAGAAGTGCAATTTCATATTTTCCCCAGGGAGCATTGCATGAAGTATACCTATTTTTTTTCTGATTCATTATTGTTACTATCTATACAATTTCACATACCACTTCCTGATAATATCCAAAAGACCCAAACAGTTCTTCTCACAGAGGGGTTTCTCTGGAAATCTCACACTTAAGTCATCTTAAGACACCTTCTGAATGTGACTAAGGGCTCATGTTCACAACCGTATCAAGGTTATGTTTTGTACTGAGCCATAATAGGGCTTCCATAGAGGCAGGGGTGTTGCTAGGGTCTTAAAAGGTCAGGGGCACAATCCCAAAGGCATATTTCCCCCACTGACATTCCAATGACTATGTATTAGTAAGTGGCACATAATGTCATAAATAAGTGACCAAACCCTTTAATGCCAAGCCAACATTAGTAATGTTATCCACCTATACCACTCAAGAAGGACTGTCCTACAGGAAGGGATAACCACAGTGCATTTTTGGAAGGCGGTCTGCAAGACATTATAGGGAAGCCCGCATAAGATCATGTGATCCTTTTTCTAATCTGCAAAATGGTGGCGATTTGTGCGCCGCAAACCCCAAAAGTTTTTGGTTTCACAAAATCCAAAACTTTTGGGATATTCAGCCCGAATTCGATTTGTGTTGAATCCATTCACTCATCTCAATATTACCTTGACTGTGACCTTATCATAAGATAAATAAATCTATATTACAGAACATTGCTTTTTCATGATCAAAATAACCTAAATAATATTTGTTGTTTTGAAAATGTTTAAAGATAATAAGTAATCAAAACTCCATAGATTGAAATATCATATTAACTACAGTGAGAGCTTGTGTTATAAAAATATAATAAGGATAGTATTCAAGATAAGTGGTTATGAGCCTTACAACAGAGGCAACATTATCCACTTACTTTAATTGGCTTGCTGTCACATGAACTCAGCCAGTTGGCTATCAGCCAACCGACAAATAGACAAGCAGCCTTGTGCAGCAGGAAAAAAAAAAGTGTCTTTCAAAATTCATAAGAAATATTATCGTAAGGACAAGTCAACTTTGGGAGACATTTTTAAACTTGTGAAACACATCCACTATGACAAATTTGAAGACAAGAATACTATCCTATGTAATATCGTATCATAGACAACATTCTTCATCTTATAGGGTTTGTATACTCTTGCTATTATTTTATATTATTATCATTACTATTATTATTATTATTATTATTATTATTATTATTATTATTATTACTCCAATACATCTGGAATAAATAAAAAATTGCAAAAAAAATCTTGATTACAAATCTCCATCTTTTGTGTATGCAGAACTATGTGTCTTCATAGTTACAGACTACATACAAACCCAGTGTAGTCTGATCCTGCTTTTATGTGTTCATTTCTTCCCCCTCTTGTACCTTCTGTAGCTTAGCAAGAAGACTGAGTGGAGGGAGAGTGGAGAAACACATAACTGCAGGATCAGACTACAAACAGGATTTGTTTGTAGTCTGTAACCATAGATATATAGTTCTGACATGTAGACAGGAAATAATTGGCTAAATCTCAGAGTGAACTAATTTCTAACCTTTAGGTAAAAGGGGGACCATTTATGGAGGAAGGGGAAGGAAGATGCCTCTAAGCGTAAGGCAGCCTAGAAGCGCCCGTATAAGTAGCAAATATCGTTGGTTAAAGTTGGAGAACATAAACTAGAGAGGAAGTGGAGTCCAAGAAGGTTGGGCAAATCCTGGAGAGGCTCATGTCGTGCTCATGTAGGAGATGTTTCTAGAGACAGTCATATCTCCTATGCTCACGGCTGGCAAGTGCTTCCGATCTGGATATGGAATCCATTTTGACTGACCAAGCCTGTAAGGAGGGTGGGATCTGTTGTTTCCAATGTAAAGGGATTAAAAGTTTAGCAGCCGTGAGCATATGAGTAATGAGGTTCCCGTGTTTGGTACAAAATTGTTCTGAGGGTGCCCATAAAAGAATCAGAGGAGCTGTGAGACTGAGCGTCTTTTTGCAAACTTTTAGTATCATGTGAGTTATGACTTTCCAGAATTGTTGAATTTTCGGACATTCCCAACAGATGTAAGACAAAATCCAAGTGTTGGACCAACATCACCAGCATATATCCATTGGTATCAGGATGAGTCTTTGTGTAGGTGACCTATTGTTAAAGGAACAGTGTCATCACAAATTATTTTTTTATATGTTAAAGATGTTAGTTCTTTATTAAAAACGTTTATATTCATTTGTGTGTTTGTGTTTTACTTTTTCTTATTTTTACACTTTTTCTTCCCTATGGGGGCTGCCATTTTTTGTTCCATTTCTGTCTGTGTCGATTAACGTCACATACAGACATGGAATACGGCAGCCACAGTCCCATAGGGACTGCGAACGGCTCCCGTCCCATTGACTTCAGTGTACGGCGTCTGTGTTGGAACTGCGCATTCGCCGCTCCCACACAGTCCAATTCGAAATTGGCGCCGTCCGGCGCCATTTTCCTGTGGACCGGAAGTCGCGGCCGGACAGTAATATTACTACTTCCGGTCGCGGCTTCCGGATTTGTGCACTTGGACCAGCGGCAGCAAACGGAGCGGACGGGCCGGAGGGAGCCGCGGCGGCAGGAGCAGGTAAGAGATTTCAATGTATGTTCGTCTTTGTGTGTGTTTACTACTGTATGTAAACCTACTACACTGTGTGTTAGCTCAAAAAATGGCGACACACAGTGTAGGAGGTTACACCGTTCAAACCCCTCGTTTATCCCGGCACTAGCCAGGATAAAGGAGGGGGGGATGCTGAGAGCTCACTAGAGCGAGGGCTTTTAACCCAATGTTGCAATGCTGCAATTTTGGGAATAGCTCCATCTAGTGACCAAAAATGGGTAGTATTATAAATTAGAATTAATTTATAATATTTCCTGACTCGTGAAAAAAATAAAAAAAATTTGAACAATGTTTAATCACCCACACACTAAATGTTTAATTTTTTTTTAAAAAACATTTTTTTCTGGCAACACATTCCCTTTAAGGTTTGGAAGCAGGTTCAGAGTTCAGTGGCTGAAATGATCTTTATGGAGGGTGATAATATCAACAGCATGCTGGATAAGGAGAAAAAGAACAACACACGGCACCACATAGTGTAGATTATCCACGAGTAGTTTGCACAGGGATAACGTGAATTGTACTCACCTAGAGAGGTTATACTGAACAGGCACAACACTGTTGAAAGGGATAAATCAGCCTACAAGTTAATCACCGCTACTTAGGATGTGTTGAAAGGAGACACACCCAGAGTGTGTGTAGGTAGATCCGGGATACAGCTGCTGCCCAGGTCCAAACCGGTAAATGGAAATTTACCGCCAGGTATAGAATACAATAAAGAGGAAAAATAGGACCAAATATGCTAGGTGCTGCTATAAACGAACATATTTAATGGATGGAATAAAATACAGGCTACGCGTTATGACGCAGGACATGCGTCTTCATCAGGCTTTAAATATATAATAAAAACCAAACTTGTATATATATATATACACATGTGTATCCTCAAAACAACTTGTATAATAAAATCCTCCCTGTGATTGGTCCATTTTGAGGATACACATGTATATATATATACACTGTGAATGGACTGTGAATGGACTACCATTGCCCGATCCTATTGTGTCTGTCACTAAACCACTGACACTACAAATCAGAGTTCTTCACTTGGAACAGATCACCTTCCGCGTTCTACCTAAAGCTATCAATCCTGTTCTGCAGGGCCTGCTTTGGCTTTGTCTACATGCTCCGGTTATCGACTGGAGTTCTGGAGAGGTCCTCCAATGGGGACCCAGATGCCTTAGCCGTTGCCTGCCACAGGTTCGTCCTGTTTTGTCTCCACTGCCTCAATTACTCTCCAATCTACCGTCTCATTATGTTAGTTTTGCGGACGTCTTCAGTAAGAAGAAAGCAGAGACTCTTCACCCTCATCGCATCTACGACTGCCCTGTTGAGCTAGTCCCTGACACCTCACCACCTCGAGGGCGAGTTTATCCTCTCTCCCTGCCAGAGACCCTAGCCAAGTCTGCCTACGTTAAGGAGAACCTCGAGAGAGGGTTAATTCGGAAATCTTCCTCCCCAGCCGCAGCTGGATTCTTCTTCGTGGAGAAAAAGGACGGATCTCTTTATCCATGTATTTTATTTATTCAAATAAAATAAAAAACACACAACCATCGTTTACCATTTTATTGGAAATAAAAAAGTCACCATCGAAGTAGTCCTCGAATCCGACACAGCCCAACAACCGAACCTGTGAAAAAAGCACAAACACAACAAAAAAAAACATTAGTAACATATGTTGTAAGCTTAGATACAATGCCCAAGTAAGATACTGTCTGTTGGACCCTGTATCTAAGCCTACCTGTGTCTTTTGAGTGTTATGTGTGTTTGAGTTTAGCCCGAAGAACACTGTGACCCCATTCCATGGCTTTTTCTCTGCAGTTGGTGTCCCCTAAGACAGAGATTAAGTATTGTTAAAACTTAGGGAGTCGAGATTCTGCCACTCATTCTGGTATACCTTTTAGATGCAGGTTGTTCCGTCGTTTTGGTCCTCTTACCAGTCTATAATGGTGTTAGAGTGATTTTGGCAGGAAAGAAAGGCTGCAGAAGATAACTCTGAATAAGTCACTAGCTAAGCCTGTGCATTTTCTAGACACTTTATTCGATCTGTTTAACGTCTTGGAAGTCGTGGATGCCTGGGTCAAATGCCGTGGCCTCCGATAATTGATGATCTAGCAATGGGTAAGTCCTTATAAATTTTGGAGTTTTCTTGGTCGCTGTCTTCATATGTGTTTAGAAGGCGCCCATGAGGGCAGCACTATTTCAGCTTGTGAACTCATGATGAAGTCTTTGGCTCTCTCGGAGTTCTTACCTGTTTAAGTCGCCACTCTTAGAATCTGAGGTGATATCTCTTTACTTGTGTTGGACAGTTTTCACAGTTGTCTAGTGTGTGTTTGGGTAAGCTATGTGGACTATTTTTTTTTCAGGAGATGCACATAGTTGCAGCATGCCTGCCGGTGAAAGCTGGCGTTTCATGGATAGGTTTGTAGTTCAAGGCAGCCTCATGGTAAGAATTTTGAGCTGGGCTTCTAAAGTGGCTTGTTGATTCTTAGAAAATAGAACTCTAGATCCTGGACCTGATATTTGTCCATGACAAATTAGAGCTAGGACCTTGAAAAGTCCAGGAAAAATTGGATCGTAGCCCTGAGGATCAATAGATATAGGAAGGTATAAGAAAGATTGTGGGGGGAGGCGAGGAGAGGTTTAAAAGGTTGGTGTTTCTGTGGTGGTCACTCAGGTCCTTCGTCAGCTGTCAGCTAGTATAGAGGCCAGAAGTGTAAGGATGCTCTAGAGGCCATGGATACAGATGTGTTCACCCTTACATTGGCTTGAATTTAGTGAAGGACTCCAATTTCTCATGAAACCAATTAAATACAATATCACAACATGCTAGTAAAACCCTTGTCAGGCTGCAGGACACACCACAACCACTGAATGGCCACACATAGGGACATATAGCATAGACATCTCGTGACATATCGCAAAATCTGTTTTTGTATTTTGTTTTTTCAAAGCTGGTCATCTCGCGCCGTACATCTCAGGATATTGAGATAGGAGGAAAGGTAAGAAAGGACACATTTGTAGTTCTGCAGCTGTAGGCTTTCATTTACATTACTGATGGATTTTCAATATATTTGCTTCAACTAAGATCCATAAAAATACATATTGTCAGATTTTATGTAGTCAAAAAAAGTGGTTGTGGTGGTGGCATTTTCTTGCACTTCAGCATTTAGTGGGTTGGTAATGCTCTCGGTCCGCTATGTGTAATGAAGACACCTTCTATGACTATATAAGTAACAATGTGACATTTATAGACCCCTAAATAAACATTGTCATATTTCCAAATCTCATTTCCAGCCAGATTGTTCCAATATATAATAGTGGAATAATATTTATTTGTTCATCAATCAGATATATACACTTGAGCCCACTCGTGCCACGATAACATTAACCTCCTGTTCTCCTACATTTATTCCAGTGTAAATATATAGGATATTTATGTGACCCTGGCATGTTATTAACCCATTGATCTAATCCTTTCTTACTATTGTCTTTCTGCAGACAGGCCCAATGGGATGAAACCATTACTAGCCCACACAGCTCAGCCGGTTGTCACATGTAAAGCTTTTCAGTAAAGCAACAGCTGTGGGTATTTTACTGCCTGGGGGCACAAATCAATTAGAGCTTTTACCTGAAAATCTTTCTATCCTGTCTAAACTCTTGTGAACTTTAATGTATCATTAACGCACTCTTTTCTATGTAGAACAGGCAGGTCTCTTAACAGCAGAGGGCCAATTCAGCCAAGTCGAATAAGCTATGGATATTGTTTGTACTGCAGTTTCCCTTGGAAGCACTTGCAGCAAGGTGGCACATTAATGTGCAATTATAAAGCTTCTAGGTATTTTTACCCATTACTGGAGAACACAAAGTTTCATTAAACGAAGGTTTGGGCAAACCTATGTGCTGTTAGAAAGTACAGGCCGATCGTTTGTCACTGCTGAATCTGCTCATTGCTACTGAATGTAAATTGCCCACAGAGTGCATAAATGATGACTTTGTGAATTGCTCATGTCAGGGCTGAATGCCAGTTCACATCATGCAATTTTCTCTCGGCACGCAGCTCCCTAACCCCTTCTAAAACACAACCAAGTCGTACTCAAGTGAAGGCATTCATAGTCAATTTTAGGCTAGTCATTCATAGACTGAAATCAAAATAGAACAACATAGAAAGCAGTAACATATATATAAAAATATATACTTGATGACACAATAAGCTAAATGCCAAATGGTATATACAGTGTTAGAGGAGGCCTTATAAGTGGGCCTTATACCATGGGCCCTGGGCTGTTGACACAACTTGAGTTCCCCTCCTTTCCCCTCACACGCAATTCAACCCCCCCCAACCTGCTGACACTGTACCCGTCAGTGCCACTGACCTGACAGATACAGGTTTTAGCACTAGATACAGCTGCTCTGTATTCAGGATATAAAGCAGCTGTATCTCAAGAAGTACAAATCATTTTTAATAAAAAGTATTCATAAAGTTGCACCAAACACACTGATACACTGTTTTATTAAAGGAAAAAAATAAAATAAAATAATAATAAAAAAAAAAAATGTTTGAACACCTCTTTCGTCTGGAACTAAACTTTTAACATGTCATAGTGATATGTCAGAACGTTTAATCGGTGGGGGGTTCGAGCACTGAGACCCCCACCGATCGCTAACGTGAAGCGGAAGAAGCGCACGATTGAGGCATTCCTCGGAGTGGTGTACGTTCGTACACCGCTTGCTCGGCTTTCCGAGAAAAGCAGATCAGAAACGAAGCGGCACATCGGTCACCTGAGCATTTCTGCCACTTGGTTTTAGCGGACCCCCACCCATCAAAACTTCTGACATTTCACTATGACATGTCAGAAGTTTTTTAGAAGTTTAGTTACATTTTAAAGGGGGTTTCCCGTGAGAGAAATTTATGATATATCCTGTGGATCCTGTCAGATAGGTGCAGTTCCCAGAGGTGGGACTCGCATCTATCTCTAAAACAAGGCCCCCTAAAAACTCGTCTACCTCTTTCTGCTATCGCTGCCTCTCGGCCACTTCCTGACCATGGACTTTCCGTAACTCACAGTAGCTGTTTCCGTAACTACCATTCAGTTCTATGGGACTTACGGAAACAGTGTACCAGAACCAAGCTCAGTACATAAATACAACACCAGAACCAACCTTAGTACATAAATAAAACACTATAACAAAGCTCACAACATATTTACAACACCAGAACCAAGCTCATTACAAAAATACAGCCCCAGAACCAAGCTCAGTACCGAAATACAGCACCAGAACAAAGCTTAGTACATATATACAGCACCAGCACAAATACAGCTCAATTTAGGTTTGTATGGAAAAAAAATACAGCTCCCAGCATGGCCCGAACAATGGTAAGGATATGCTGGGAGTTGCTGTTACCCCAAAAAAAAATATCATACCATCCATCATCTTGCTGCAGATCATACAGTGACTACAGTACTGATTAGAGGCAGAATAAACATTTACATTAAGTGACTCACTGGTGACATCTCGGATTCTAGTTCTTCTTTTTCTCTTTTCTTCTCCATCCGGTCCAGACCTCTATGACTACTCCCGGCCACAACCCATTCCTGCAGTTTTCCGCTCAATGTCTTGGGTTTTTCACTTTTCAAACATTTCTGCATCTATAAACAAGGATAAAGTTAACATGGTGCCCCACAATATGTCCCTATATATAATAGTACCATACACTGCACCTCTAATTATAATAATGACATACACTGTGTCCCTGATTATAATAGCACCATATACTGTGTCCCACACACACACACACACACACACACACACACACACACACACACACACACACACACACACACACACACATAGTGCCCCCTGTAGATAGTGCCCTCTGTAGATATTGCTCCCATAGATAGTGCCTCCATAGAGCCCCCTGTAGATAGTGCCCAACATATGGCCACCCTGTTGATAGCGCTCTACATATAGCCCCCTGAATATAGCGCTCTACATATAGCTCCCCCTGTATATAATGCCCTACATATAGTCCCCCTGTAGATTGTGTCCCACATAAAGCCTCCCCTGTAGATTGTGCCCCACACATAGCCCCCTGTAGATTGCACTCTACATATAGCGCACCCTGTATATACTGCCCTACATATAGTCCCCATGTAGATTTTGCCCCACATTAAGCCTCCCCTGTAGAAGGAAATAAGCCCCATACAGTGAAGGAAATAAGTATTTGATCCCTTGCTGATTTTGTAAGTTTGCCCGCTATCAAAGTCATGAACAGTCTAGAATTTTTAGGCTAGGTTAATTTTACCAGTGAGAGATAGATTATATATATATATATATATATATATATAAAAAGAAAATCACATAGTCAAAATTATATATATTTATTTGCATTGTGCACAGAGAAATAAGTATTTGATCCCCTACCAACCATTGAGAGTTCAGCCTCCTCCAGACCAGTTACACGCTCCAAATCAACTTGGTGCCTGCATTAAAGACAGCTGTCTTAAATGGTCATCTGTATAAAAGACTCCTGTCCACAGACTCAATTAATCGGTCTGACTCTAACCTCTACAACATGGGCAAGACCAAAGAGCTTTCTAAGGATGTCAGGGACAAGATCATAGACCTGCACAAGGCTGTAATGGGCTACAAAACCATAAGTAAGACGCTGGGTGAGGAGACAACTATTGGTGCAATAGTAAGAAAATGGAAGACATACAAAATGACTGTCAATCGACATTGATCTGTGGCTCCATGCAAAATCTCACCTCGTGGGGTATCCTTGATCCTGAGGAAGGTGAGAGCTCAGCCGAAAACTACACGGGGGGAACTTGTTAATGATCTCAAGGCAGCTGGGACCACAGTCACCAAGAAAACCATTGGTAACACATTACGCCGTAATGGATTAAAATCCTGCAGTGCCCGCAAGGTCCCCCTGCTCATGTACAGGCCCGTCTGAAGTTTGCAAATGAACATCTGGATGATTCGGAGAGTGATTGGAAGAAGGTGCTGTGGTCAGATGAGACTAAAATTTAGCTCTTTGGCATTAACTCAACTCGCCGTGTTTGGAGGAAGAGAAATGCTGCCTATGACCCAAAGAACACCGTCCCCACTGTCAAGCATGGAGGTGGAAACATTATGTTTTGGGGGTGTTTCTCTGCTAAGGGCACAGGACTACTTCACCGCATCAATGGGAGAATGGATGGAGCCATGTACCTTTAAATCCTGAGTGAAAACCTCCTTCCCTCCACCAGGACATTAAAAATGGCTCGTGGCTGGGTCTTCCAGCACCACAATGACCCGAAATATACAGCCAAGGCAACAAAGGAGTGGCTCAAAAAGAAACACATTAAGGTCATGGAGTGGCCTAGCCAGTCTCCAGACCTTAATCCCATCGAAAACTTATGGAGGGAGCTGAAGATCCGAATTGCCAAGCGACAGCCTCAAAATCTTATTGATTTACAGATGATCTGCAAAGAGGAGTGGGCCAAAATTCCATCTAACATGTGTGCAAACCTCATCATCAACTACAAAAAACGTCTGACTGCTGTGCTTGCCAACAAGGGTTTTGCCACCAAGTATTAAGTCTTGTTTGCCAAAGGGATCAAATACTTATTTCTCTGTGCACAATGCAAATAAATATATATAATTTTGACAGTGATTTTCTGTGTTTTTTTTAATATAATCTATCTCTCACTGGTAAAATTAACCTAGCCTAAAAATTCTAGACTGTTCATGTCTTTGACAGTGGGCAAACTTACAAAATCAGCAAGGGATCAAATACTTATTTCCTTCACTGTATATAGCCCCCTGTATATTGCGCTCTACATATAGCGCACTGTATATAGTGCCCGACATATAGTCCCCCTGTAAATTGTGCCCCACATATAGCCCCCTGTAGATAGCGCTCTACATATAGCACCCTACATATAGTCCTACTGCAGATTGTGTCCCACATAAAGCCTCCCCTGTAGATTGTGTCCCACATATAGCCCCCCTCCTGTAGATAATGCCACCCATGCTGTTTAGTTGAAAACAACAAAATTGATATACTCACCGTGATCCCGTTCCTGCGCTGTCCTGTGTCAATGCAGGCCTGCTCGCTTGTGAGCATGTCTGCTGGGGCTGAGTGACGCCATTGCGCCGTTGAAAGGCACTGACTAACAGGGCAGAACGGCATGCTCCGTCAATCAGCGACCTTCAACAATGGAAGCTTTGCGCCGCTATCCTCATTGATTGGCAGGGCAGAATGACTTCCCCCGCCAATCAGCGCCTTTCAATAAGTTGAAAGGTGCTGATTGACAGGACAACTCATTCTGCCCTGTCAATCAGCGTCATTGTAAGGCCCTGTCAATCAGCGTCATTGTAAGGCGCTGAATGGTCTGGCACAGAACATACCCGGCCATTCAGCGCTTATGCAGGTAATTGTACCTGCGTTCTATAGACGCAGGTACAATTAGTGCAGGAGGGGGTGGCGGCAGCTGGTTTCAGATGCACCGGCGCCCTCTCAGAGAGACAGCACGGTGGATGATACGGCCCTATTCCCTCTCAGCCCGCCCCTCCTCCCCATTAGCGGCGCTAGCGCGCTGCAATGTGTTTTTTTTAAATTATGTGCGGCTCGAGTGGCCATGGACCCCCTGGGAGCCGTGGGCCCCGGGCGGCCGCCCCAACCACCCATATGGTAATCCGCCACTGTATGTTGCAACCAGATATGCAGCATTAATTGTTAACCGGGAAAGTTTTATAGAAAATGGGGCACTGGGTAACAAACAGTCTCCCAGACTTACCATTTATAGACACTTTCACACGTAAATAAAAATGTTGTATATACACAGTGTTCCAAATTAATATGCACATTTGGATTTAAGTGTCATAAACATTGAATTATTCGTTTTTCAATTAAACTCATGAATGGTATTGTGTCTTAGGGCTCTTTGGATCATTGTAATCAATCTCAGACACCTGTGATAATTAGTTTGACAGGTGTGCCCAATCAAAGGAAAACTACTTAAAGGAACAGTGTTACCACAAAAAATTTTTTAATATGTTAAAGATGTTAGTGCTTTATTAAAAATGTTTGGATTAATTTGTGTGTTTGTGTGTTACTTTTTCTTATTTTTACACTTTTTCTTCCCTATGGGGGCTGCCATTTTTTTTTCCATTTCTGTATGTGTCGATTAACGACACATACAGACATGGAATACGGCAGCTCAAGTCCAATAGGGACTGCAAACGGGGCCCGTTCCATCCACTAACATTGTACGCCGCTGTGTGGGAACGGCGCATGCGCCGCTCCCACACAGTTCAATTTGAAATGCTTGCCGTCCGGCGCCATTTTCCTGTGGACCGGAAGTCGCGGCCGGACAGTAAGATTACTACTTCCGGTCGCGGCTTCCGGACTTGTGCATATGGAGCAGCGGCAGCAGACGGAGCGGATGGACCGGAGGGAGCGGCGGCGACTGGAGCAGGTAAGGGATTTCTATGTATGTTTGTGTTCAGTGTGTGTTTACTACTGTATGTAAACCTTCTACACTGTGTGTTAGCTCAAAAAATGGCGACACACAGTGTAGGAGGTTAGACCGTTCAAACCCCTCGTTTCTCCCGGCACTAGCCAGGATAAAGGAGGGAGGGATGCTGAGAGCTCACTAGAGCGAGGGCTTTTTACCCAATTTTGCAGCATAAAGCAATGTGGTTGCTTTACCACATGCAATGCTGCAATTTTGGGAATGGCTCCATATAGTGACCAGTGCTGGGAAATATTATAAATTAGAATCCAATTTATAATATTTCCTGACTCGTGAAAAAAAAAAAAAATAATTAGAACAATGTTTAATCACCTATACACTAATTGTTTAACTAAAAAAAAATAAATCATGTTTTGCTGGCAACACATTCCCTTTAAGAAGGACGTTCCACATTATTAAGCAGGCCACAGGTTTCAAACAATATGTGAAAGAAAAAGGATCTCTCTACTGCCAAAAAGCGTGAAATAGTGCAATACCTTGGACAAGGTATGAAAACATTGGATATCTCAAGAAAACGTAAGCATGATCATCGTAGTGTGAAAAGATTTGTGGCTGATTCAGAGCACAGACGGGTTCATTCAGATAAAGGCATAATGAGGAAGGTTTCTGCCAGACAAATTAATAGGATTAGGTGAGCATCTGCTAAAATGCCATTGCAAAGCAGCAAACAGGTATTTGAAGCCGCTGGTGCCTCTGGAGTCCCGCGAACCTCAAGGTGTAGGATCCTCAGGTTTGCAAGTGTGCATAAAGCTATTATTCGGCCACCCCTAAACAATGCTCACAAGCAGAAACGGTTGCAGTGGGCTCAGAAATACATGAAGACTAATTTTCAAACCGTGTTGTTTACTGATGAGTGCCGTGCAACCCCGGATGGTCCAGATGGATGGAGTAGTGGATGGTTGGTGAATGGCCACCATGTCACAACAAGGCTGCGACGTCAGCAAGGAGGTGGCGGAGTCATGTTTTGGGCTGGAATCATGAGGAGAGAGCTGGTAGGCCCCTTTAGGGTCCCTGACGGTGTGAAAATGACCTCTGCAAAGTACGTAGAGTTTATGACTGACCACTTTCTTCCGTGGTACAAAAAGAAGAACCGTGCCTTCCATACCAAAATTATCTTCATGCATGACAATGCACCATCTCATGCTGCAAATAATACCTCTGTGTCATTGGCTGCTATGGGCATAAAAGGAGAGAAACTCATGGTGTGGCCCCCATGTTCCCCTGGCCTCAAAACTATTGAGAACCTTTGGAGCATCCTCAAGCAAAATATCTATGATGGTGGAAGGCAGTTCACATCAAAACAGAAGCTCTGGGAGGCTATTCTGACATCCTGCAAAGATATTCAAGCAGAAACTGTCCAAATACTCACAAATTCAATGGATGCAATAATTGTGAAGGTGATATCAAAGAAGAGGTCCTATGTTAGCAGGCCAAGTTACATGTTAAGTTTTTTTTTGATTGAAAGAGCTTTTGATTTCTGTAAATATGACCTCCTGATGCTGCAAATTCAACAAATTACCATTTTAGTTCTCTTTACAACCTTTAAAATGTTTTGATTTCTGTTGTGCATAATAATTTGAAACAGTGGATTTTGAGTTTTTTACTTCTAAAAAAAAATCTGTTATCATAAAGAGATTTGTTCAATAAAATTTGCATTATATTCCAACGGTTGATGGCTTGAAGATTATACTGACTGTCATTTGCATCGACTACTTAGGAAAATAAGCAAAAAATAACATTTGCATTATAATTTGGAACGCGGTATATAAAATAATATTGCCATAAAATGCCTATATAAAATCTCCATATACTGTCCTCATAACACTGCCATATATTGTGCTGACAGCAATGCTGTTCAATGTCCCAATAAAACTGCCACACAGCGGCCAAATAATACCACCATTCAATGCCTTAATACTACCAAAGAATAGCTAACTAATACGCCCATACAGTGTCCAAATAATACTGCAGATATAGCCAGTGGCAAAGCTATTGTAATGTACGTGGTCGCTGACCATGAACTCCTTCCATTCAGTCGACGCCCTTCTCTCCAGAGATGTCTGCACATACGGCCGTCCTGTTCCACAGTGACCACCAGGGTGCGCTCGTGAGCTCAGTCCAGACTTAAGTAGCCAAAGCGCACGCAGGTGGGAGATTGCTCCCAGAGCACCCTGGACTGTAAGAAGGGCCCAGCCCCTTCCTCCCATGCCTGACCAATGTTGTCATACTCCTGTTCCAGAGTGGTTCCAAGGGCAAGTCAATGGTATGTGGATATTTCATTAAGCTCTTCTTTTCCGCAGAACGCAAACCTCGAATGGGGATCGGAAGTTACTGGCCATCAAATTGGCTCTGGAGGAGTGGAGAGATCTACTAGAGGGCGCAGCTCATCCCATCCTAATTTTTACGGACCACAAGAATCTCACCTATCTCCAGACGGCCCAATGGCTGAATCCTCGTCAGGCCAGGTGGTCGCTGTTCTTTACTAGGTTCAAGTTTGAGCTCCATTATCGCCAGGCTGACAAAAATGTGAGGGCCGATGCCTTGTCCAGGTCTTTCGAGACAGAAGACACCATGGAAATTCCACAGAACATTATTGAGCCATCTTTCATTGTCTCTGTTAACCCCCTGCAAGTTGGGGACATTCCTCCAGGGAGGACTTTTGTGCACCTGGCTGACAGAGGGGGAATCCTCTGCTGGGGACACTCCTCTAGACTGGCAGGTCACGTGGGGACCCGTAAAACCGGAGATCTGATTGCCCGTCATTTCTGGTGGCCCACGCTGCCCAAGGACATTATGGACAGTTTCTTCCTGTCACAAAATTCTGGCTGTCCTCCAGGAATATTCAATTGAGGGTGCCATCATACAAATTTCCCCCCAGGTTCCTCGGACCCTTCGAGTTCCTACAGCAGATCAACCCTGTCGCCTACAAGCTTCGGCTGCCTCCTACTCTCAAGATCCCCAACTCCTTCCATGTCTCCCTCCTGAAGCCGGTGGTTCTGAACCGCTTTACCAAGACTCCTAGCCCTGCGGTTCCTCCAGCGGTCCTTCAGACGCCTTTGAGGTTAAGGAGATCCTGGACATTAAAAAAGTAAGAGGAAGAACCTTTTATTTAGTAGGTTGGAAGGGGTTTGGTCCAGAAGAGAGGTCCTGGGAGCCCGAAAAGAATCTCAATGCTCCTACCCTCATTAAGAGGTTTCTCTCTCGTTCTGGTCCCAAGAGGAAGGGGCGTAAGAGGGGGGATACTGTAAAGTCAGTGGTCGCTGACCACAACCTCCTTCCATCCAGTCGACGCCCTTCTCCCCAGAGATGTCTGCACATATGGCTGTCCTGTTCCGCAGTGACCACCAGGGTACGCTCGCGAGCTCAGTCCAGACTTAAGAAGCCAAAGCGCACGCAGGTGGGATATTGAGCTGATTGCTCCCAGAGAACTATGGGCTAAAAGAAGGGCCCAGCCCCTTCCTCCCATGCCTGAGCGTTGTTGTCATACCCAAAGTTTGTCTATGCAAATGGTCTCCTAGTGTCTTCCAGTTCCCAGTGTTTCCTGTATCCTGTATCCTGTGCTATCCTGATTAAGTGTCGTGCTAAGCTGTAGTCATGCTGTGCTGCATACCACGCCTATCCTGCTACACCACGCCTGACATCTGCCTGCAGCCTAGTCCCAGCCGAGCCTGCCTTGCTGCTGTCAAAGCTGTACTATAGACTGTGACCTGTGTCCTGTTGGCCAGCTGCCATACCGCCAAGGTGGTACGGCCCACGAACCCTACGTGACAGCTATAGGGTTCGCAGCCCAGAGGGCCCCGTTGCCACACAGCGATAACCATGTAAAAATGTATTTAAGTCTTTATTCACCGGCACTAGGCTGCCTAGTAATGGATCGGCAGGGCTGAGGTCTACTTACTTGTCACAGTTACATGGTACACTCAGTGTACCATGTGACCATGAGGTCACGTGATGGGCGTTATGGCCAGTCAGGAAGAGAACGCAATGTGTGTTGTATTGTGCTGTTTGTGTTTTCAGAGGAGAGGGGGGGTATTTAAATTGCAAGCCCCCTTCCTCTCTCCACCACAAATAGCACAACACAATACATTACAAATTGTTGGTCGCGACCCCCGGGGGGTCGTGTGTAGAACTCCGGGGGGGGGGGGGTTGCGAGCCATTTACGAGTTCCCGATTTCCACTGTATCTGCGTCACTCAGCTCCTTGATCCACCATTCACTGTGTCATGAGCGGCTCGGCGCAGACAGCCCTATGTAGTGACGCCATTGTGCTGTAATGTCCGTGGCTGCGGGCTGTCAGCTCCAACCTCCCCCTGACAGCCGCAGCCACG
Organism: Rhinoderma darwinii; assembly: GCF_050947455.1. Taxonomy (NCBI): domain Eukaryota; kingdom Metazoa; phylum Chordata; class Amphibia; order Anura; family Rhinodermatidae; genus Rhinoderma; species Rhinoderma darwinii. Next base: position 600,317,456 of record NC_134687.1, on the reverse strand, counting down.
AGTCGGCAAGCACTGGCCCTTGCCTCCTCCTCAGGACGCTCTTAAAGGGGCAGCGCGTGCACCGGACCTCATGGATGAACTTTGACAAGACCCTTCGAGACAGTACGCTCAGGCCATGGACCCCGCTGGTCGATTCAAGACTATGACGACGTCACAGGAGATGCGAGCGGATATGCTGGACCTCCGGTCTCAACAGGACAAATTCCTCCATGCGTTGAACATTCTTGCACGTCGGCAGGAGGCACAAGCTGCCGTGCTTCCTACTACCCCTCCTTTCATTGTGGATCCTCAGTCTACACCTCTTGGCAGTATTGACCAACGTGTTTCTTTGCCACTTCCTGACCGCTATGATGAAGAAGCAAGTACCTGTCATGGTTTTCTTAATCAATGCCAGATCCACTTCAGCCTGTATGCTAGGACATTTTCGTCTGATGGTGCAAGGGTCGCTTTCATCATTTCTCTCTTAACCGGCAAGGCTCTTGCATATGCGAACCCTATCTGGGAGAGACAAAGACTAGACACCCGTGACTTCCCTGCCTTCCTCCGGACTATTTGCAAGGTGTTTGAGGAGCCTGGACGGGTCTGATCTCTGTTTAATTAACCTGCGCCAAGGAGAGACCTCCGTGAGTGAGTACACCATCCACTTCCGCACCCTGGCGGGAGAGCTGTTATGGAACAATGAGGCTCTGGTGGCTGCATTCTGGCATGGACTATCTTCCAGAATTAAAGACGAACTTGCCACCCACAATCTGCTATCTACCCTGCATGACCTCATCCTTCTGTCTGCCCGGATTGCTATACGGATCCGTGAACGCCTCTAAGAGGTTCAGCGGGAGAGAGCCCTTCCTAGTCCGGTCCCTACTTTGCTGCAACCCCTGCTGTTCTCTGATGTCGATCCTCCTAAAAAGTCGGTAATAACGGACCAGTATAAGTTATCTACCCAAGAGAGACCACGCAGATGCACATCTGGACTCTTTATTGCGGTCTTGATGGCCATCTTGTGCGCCTGGGCCCCCAAAAATCCCAAAACCTAGGGTTGCTTGGAGTCACAACCTTGGGTATAGATGGACTTCCATCTAAATTCTCCATACCTGTGACCATAGGGTCCGGCGAGAAAGCGCATCAGGTCTCTGCGAATCTGGACTCTGGATCCGCTGCTAATTTCATCCGCAGAGATCTGGTGGACCTTCTGCAATTGCCCACCACCCCTCTGGAGAGCCCGTTGACAGTTGCTTCAGTAAATGGACTACCTCTACCAGACCCAGTTATAGCTGTGACTAAGCCGCTGAGGCTCCAAGTGGGAGCCCTTCACTACCAACTTCTGTCTTTCTATGTCCTGCCCAAAGCTGTTAACCCCGTGTTGCTGGGCCTGCCTTGGCTCCAACTGCATGCCCCAGTTCTGGACTGGAATTCTGGAGAGGTTCTCCAGTGGGGCCCTGAGTGTCAAGGTCATTGCCTGGTGCGGATTCGTTCGGCTCAGCCTTCGCTGCCTCGTTCATTGGCAGGATTGCCGGGTCATTATGCTGCCTTTTTTGACGTCTTCAGCAAGAGGGAGGCAGAGACATTGCCCCCACATCAGGCGTATGACTGCCCTATTGAACTGATTCCTGGTGCATCTCTTCCCCATGGTAGGGTATATCCTCTCTCTTTACCAGAGACTCTGTCCATGTCCTCCTTTGTGAAAGAGAACTTAGAAAGGGGCTTCATACGAAAATCTTCTTAGTCAAAAAGAAATATGGCTCTCTTCGTCCTTGCATCGACTACCGTGGTCTCAACTAGATCATGGTGAAGAATAAATATCCATTGCCACTGATCTCCGAACTGTTTGATCGTATACGTGGTGCAATTTTTTTTTCTAAACTAGACCTGTGTGGGGCTTACAACCTAGTCCGGATTCGCATGGGTGATGAATAGAAGACTGCATTTAACACCAGTGATGGACACTATGAGTATTTAGTAATGCCCTTCGGCCTGTGTAATTTCTCCCACGGTCTTGACCTCCTCTAAGTTTGTGTTGTAGTCTACCTTGTTGACATCTTGATTTTCTTCCCAGATCCTATGACGCACCAGAGACATGTCCTTCAGGTTCTGCTACGCTTAAGGGAGAATCGTCTGTACGCCAAGTTGGAGAAGTGCATATTTGACAAGGATGCTCTACCCTTCCTGGGCTACATCGTGTCGAATCGAGGTCTCGAGATGGATCCTGAAAAGGTAAAGTCTGCCCTAGAGTGGCCACGTCCTCAAGGCTTGAGGGCCATACAGCGCTTTTTGGGATTTGCTCATTTTTACAGGCAGTTTATTCCGAACTTCTCCTCACTGACTTCTCCCATCTCTAACCTTACTAGGAGGGGTATGAACGCCAAGTTGTGGACTCCCGAGGCAGAATCCGCATTCAATAGCCTGAAGAGTGCCTTCACTTCAGCCTCAATCCTCCATCATCCAGATGTCTCTCTACAGTTCTTGTTGGAGGTGGACGCATCCGTTGTCGGTGCTGGTGCACTCCTGTTCCATAGAGGTCCCAAGGGCAAGTCAAGGGTATGTGGATACTTTTCTAAGTTCTTCTCTTCCGCAGATTGCAACTACTCAATTGGGGAGCGGGAGTTACTGGCCATCAAATTGGCTCTGGAGGAGCGGAGACTTCTACTAGAGGGCACAGCTCATCCTATCTTGATTTTTACGGACCACAAGAATCTGACCTACCTCGAGACGGCTCAACGGCTGAACCCTCGTCAGGCAAGGTGATCATTGTTCTTCTTTACTAGGTTCCAGTTTGAGCTTCAATATCGCCCGGCCGACAAGAATGTGAGGGTCGATGCCTTGTCCAGGTCTTTCGAGACAGAAGACACCATTGAGAGTCCACAGAACATTATTGATCCATTTTGCATTATCTCGGTAAATCCCCTGCAAATTGGGGACATTCCTCCAGGGAGGACTTTTGTGCGCATGGCTGATCGCGTAAGAATCCTCCGCTGGGGACATTCCTCTAGACTGGCAGGTCACGCTGGGTTACGTAAGACCCTGGATTTGATTGCTCGTCATTTCTGGTGGCCCACTCTGCCCAAGGAAATTGTGGACTTCGTTTCTTCCTGTGCTATATGTGCAGCCAACAAGGCCACTCACTTCAGACCTGCTGGTCTGCTCCAGCCATTGCCTATGCCCAATGCTCCCTGGCAGCATATAGCGATGGACTTTATCACGGACCTGCCTCTCTCTCTGCTGGATGCAGTGCTGTCTGGGTGGTAGTGGACCGATTTTTGAAGATGGCCCACTTCGTTCCTCTGACCGGTCTTCTTTCTGCTCCTCAGTTGGCCAAGTTATTTATCCAACACATCTTCCGCCTGCACGGCTTGCCGCAGCATATTGTGTCTGATCAGGGGGTTCAGTTTACCTCGAGGTACTGGAGAGCCCTCTGCGGACTTCTTGGCGTGAAGTTGGACTTTTGTTCTGCCTACCATCCACAGTCTAATGGTCAGGTCGAGAGGATCAACCAGATTTTGGAGAACTACCAACGCGACTTCATCTCCAAGCAGCATGATGACTAGGTGCAGCTGCTCCCATGGGCGGAGTTCTCCTACAATAATCACACCAGCGAGTATACTAGGAATACACCGTTCTGCATTGTCTACGGTCAGTACCCATGAATTCCCCTCCCGATGCCTGATACTTCCGAGGTACCTGCAGCTGACTCCACGTTTAGAGACTTTTTGCAGATCTGGCAGCAGACTCGATCCTCCATCCTAATGGCAGTGGACCGCATGAAACGGAAGGCTGACACAAGGAGAAGAGAGCCTCCTCAGTTTCTTCCTGGCACTAAGGTCTGTCTGTCCAGGAATATCCGACTGAGGGTGCCGTCATGTAAATTTGCCCCGAGGTTCGAGGTCCTGCAGCAGATCACACCTGTCGCCTACAAGCTTCGGTTGCCTCCTACCCTCAGGATTCCCAACTCCTTCCATGTCCCCCTCCTGAAAACAGTGATCCTGAACCGCTATTCCAAGACTCCCAGCCCTGCGGTTGCCTCCAGCGGCCCCTCGGACATCTTTGAGGTCAAGGAGATCTTGGACACCAAGAGAGTGAGAGGAAAGACTTTTTATTTGGTGGATTGGAGGGGGTTTGGTCCTGAAGAGAGGTCCTGGGAGCCAGAGGAGAACTTCAATGCCCCATCTCTTCTGAAGAAGTTTCTCTCTCGCTCTGGTCCCAAGAAGAGGGGGGCGTAAGGGATACTGTAATGTTCGTGGCTGCGGACTGTCAGCTCCAACCTCCCCCTGACAGCCGCAGCCACGAGTCGGCAAGCGCTGTCCCCCACCTCCTCCTCAGGAGACGCCAGCACTCAAATCCACTCACCTCTGCCGGATCCCGTAGGGTGCGCTCGCACGCTCGTGCCCGCTCTTAAAGAGTTAGCGTGCACACTGGACCACATGGATGAACTTTGACCCGTGAGTACCCTGGACTATAAGAGGGGTCCAGCCCTAGTTCTATGCCTGAGCGTTGTTGTGTTCCCTAGTTTGTCTATGTGATGGCCTCCTAGTGTGTTTCCTGTTCCAGTCCCTGCCCCTGTACCTATACTTGTTTCCAGTTCCTGTTCCTAGCAATCCATACCTTCCTGATCTAGCACTGTGCTGTGCCAAAGTCGTGCCGTGCTGCACCCACGTCTGACCTGCTTCACCTCGCCTGACGTCCGCCTGCTACCTAAGTCCCAGCCGAGCCTGCCCTGCTGCTGTCTGAGCTGCCACAGGTACCTATAGAACTATAGACATTCACCTGCTCCCTGTTGGCCAGCTGCCTTACCGCCAAGGTGGTACGGCCCAGTGGGTCCACAGACCCTTCGTGACATGTGCCTGTCTGCGCCAAGTCACTCAGCACAAGTCAAAGGAGGAGAAGGACCTCCTCGACCCGTCGGGGGAAAGGGGATAGGTAAATAATTATTTTATTATTTTTCTATTAGGCCGAAATGGGGGCATTATACTTGGTATAATATTAATCCATTCTTTTTTTTTTTTCTATTTCTATCCATATTTAATTGCTGATATAGTGATTATTAAATCTAGTCAGTTGAACTGAGTATGGCTTACTCATTAACACCCAGGAATTACAATATAAAAATGTCATTAACACCAGGGAAATGCAACATATACACACCCCACCCTTTACAAACTCAGGCTACAACAAAAATGCTACGTCAGCACTATTTTTCAATGTAATTTGCAGCAGTGTCTCACATGGAATGTACTTTTTACATTTGCCACCATTGATACCAGCCACAACTGATATTAACATCAATGAAAAAGAAAATCTTCTACATGTCAAAGCAGCATAATAATTACTTACAATATTGACAGATACAATAAGCCAGCCAATGAAAGGGCGGTAGTTTAATACTAGCTACACTTCAAAATCTAGTTATCATTTAGATGGACAAAGCATGATGACATCCAGTAAGCATTGATCCCGCCATTTAGATGCATGCATATATGAATTGACAAATTGGAATAATCTTACCAGATATCTTCCCACAGAGTGTAGAACACAATAGCAAATGAGGCACATTTAGCTTCTAGGTAATCCTCACCCATTTATTATTTTAACCCCTACCCGACATATATATACGGGGTAGTATATCTTACAGCCGACAGGGTAACGAGCGGAATCTTAAATGCGGGATCTTAAATGCAGCGGTCAACAGCAACCGCGTCATTTAAATCGCTAGAAACAGGGGGCGGCCCCCTGTAAAATTCAAACGCCCCCACCCTGTGATGCGATCGTAGGATGCCGTTGGTTGGCATGCCAGTCTGGGGACCTGATCAAGGCCCCTAGGTCTGCCATCTTTGTACTCCTATATATCTTTTGTACTCCTTTATAGTAGACTGAATCACAATATACTGCAATACATTAGTATTGCAGTATATCATGCAAGTGATCAAACGATTGCTAGTTCAAGTTCCCTAAGAGGACTAGTAAAAAAAAAAATATTAAAATAAAGTCTTTATTAATAAATTAAAAAAATATTAAAAGTTAAAAAAAAAAAAAAACATTTTACCTCAAGCACATTGTAAAAAAAGTTAAATATGAACATAACTGGTATTGACGCATCCGTAAAAGTCTATACTATTACAATATATCATTATTTATTCCGCACGGTGAACGCTGTAAAATTAAATTTAATAACACCAGAATCGCTGTTTTTTGGCCACTTCATCTCCCGCAAAAAACTTTTGTCAAAACTGATCAAAAAATGTCATGTACCTTAAAATGGTACCAGTGGAAACTACAGCTCGCCCCGCAAAAAATAAGCCCTCATACCGCTCAATCGGCGGAAAAATAATAAAGCTATGGCTCTCAAGATCATAAAAAAAACTATATGAATTTGGTATCACCGTAATTGTATTAACGCGCAGAGTAAAGTTGACATGCCGTTTTCACCACACGGTAAATGCCGTAAAAACAAAACCCTCATAATATTGAGGAATCGCTGTTTTCTTTTTTTATTCCAACCCACAAACAGTTTTTTCCAGTTTTCCACTACATTATATGGTACAATAAATGGTGCTGGGAAAATCTACAACTCGTCCAGCCAAAAACAAGCCCTCATGTGGCAATATTGATGGAGAAATAAAAAAAGTTATGGCTTTTGGAAGGCGGGGAGGAAAAAACTAAAGTGAAAATCCGAAAAATGGCTGCGGCGGAAAAGGGTTAAAAAACATTAAAAGTTATATTTTAATATGAGTCACTTATGCTGCCTTGACGTGAATATTGTATAACTTCTGTAATACTGTCCCCTATAAACAAGAATATAACTACTATAATACTGCCCCCTATGTACAAGAATATATCACCTATAATAATGTCCCCTATGTACAAGAATATAACAACTATAATACTGCCCCATGTACAACATAACTAATATAATGCTGCCTCCTATGTACAAGAATATAACTACTATAAAACTGCCCCTATGTACAAGAATATAACTACTATAATACTGCCCCCTATGTACAGGAATATAACTACTATAATATTGCCCCTATGTACAAGAATATAACTACTATAATACTGCCTCCTATGTACAAGAATATAACTACTATAAAACTGCTCTTTGTGTACAAGAATACAACTACTATAATACTGCCCCTAAAGACAAGAATATAACTATTATAATACTGCCCCTATATACAAGAATATAACTACTATAATATGTCTCCCTATGTACAAGAATATAACTACTTTAATACTGCTCCTATGTACAATAATATAACTAATATAATACTGCTCCCTTCGTCCAAGAATATATCTACTCTAAAACCGCCCCTATGTACAAGAATAAAACTACTATAATACAGCCCCCCTATGTAGAAGAATATAACTACTATAACACTGCACCCTATATATGAGACTATAACTAAAATAATACTGACCCTATGTACAAGATAACAACTATAATACTGCTCCCTATGTACAAGAATATAACTATTATAATACTGCCCCTATGTACAAGAATATAACTACTATAATATGTCTCCCTATGTACAAGAATATAACTACTATGATACTGTCCCCTATGTACAAAAATATAACTACTATTAAACTGCTCCCTATGTACAAGAATATAACTACTATAATACTGCCCTCCATGTACAAGAATATAACTACAAAAATACTGCCCCTATGTACAAGAATATAACTACTATAATGCTGCTTCCTATGTACAAGAATATAACTACTATAATACTGCTTCTATGAACAAGAATATTACTATAATACTGTCCTCCTATGTACAAGAATATAACTACTATAATACTGCATCCAATATACAAGAATATAACTACTATAACACTGCCCCTATGTGCAAGAATATAACTACTATAATACTGCCTCCTATGTATAAGAATATAACTACTAAAATACTGCCCACTATGTATAAGAATATATCTACTATAATACTGCCCACTATGTACAATAATTTAACTACTATTATACTGCTCCCTATGTACAAGAATATAACTACTATAACACTGCCCCTATGTACAGGAATATAACTACTATAATACTGCCCCTATATACAAGAATATAACTACTATAATTATCTTTTTTATTTAAAAACTTGCAATAAAATATTACAATACCTTTGCAATACACTCATAACAGATAAAGAAAATAAACGTATGTCTCTTAATAACATCACAATCATTAAACAAACCATAATATATGAATATTGCTCCAGTATAAATTGTTTCAACTATTTTCATGATATTATTCTAGACAGTATTACAGGAGAGTTCTTCTTTATTGATGACCGGGCAGCATCGCGCACACCACAGATGGTACATGGTCACCACATTTATGACATATAGTAAACCTCTATGATATAAACTGAGTTCGGGTTAGAAGTCTCCATACAGCAGCTGAGAGTTTCCCTGTCCCAATAGATGTGGTGACTGCAGGGTCAGGGACACAGCCTGAGCATTACTCTGTAGAGAAGTCTCTTGTATAAAGATGACATTGGTCCAGATGACAGATAACAGACGCTGGAATATCGCCTGCCGCCTGCTCCTATTCTTCACGCTGTTCACATTAAGGGTATGTTCACACGGCCTATTTACGGACGTAATTCGGGCGTTTTTGCCCCGAATTACGTCTGAAAATAGCGCCTCAATAGCGCTGACAAACATCTGCCCATTGAAAGCAATGGGCAGACGTTTGTCTGTTCACACGAGGCGTATATTTACGCGCCGCTGTCAAATGACGGCGCATAAATAGACGCCCGCGTCAAAGAAGTGACCTGTCACTTCTTTGGCCGTAATTGGAGCCGTTATTCATTGACTCCAATGAATAGCAGCGCTAATTACGGCCGTAATGGACGCGGCGTTCAAGCGCCTGCACATGCCGGTACGGCTGAAATTACGGGGATGTTTTCAGGCTGAAACATCCCCGTAATTTCAGCCGTAACGGACGCCCTCGTGTGAACATACCCTAATAGAGGTGATTTTCAGCCTCATCCTGGTTACAGGTCTTTCCTACTTTTTTTTTTTCCTTCTTCCACTACTATGTCCCGTTACACCCCATCTTTTGGTGGACATTGGAGGGTCAGCAGCATTATCCTGAGATTTGTTGTCTGGGATGTGTGAGGAGACTTGCTCCATCTCTGCTTCTTCTCGGTCATCTTCTCCCAGCGCACAGTAACGTCCCCCAGTTATCGCCAGCGCTGGAGACTCCGGTGATTTCTTTGCTGCAGTGATTTTTTTCCAAGGACAATCGACTAATTTACTTTCCCTTTTAACCATCTGAAATCCCTCCTCATCCATACTGGTCGCTGCGGCTGGATCAGCTGGTTCTTTACTAGTCGCTGCGACTGGATCAGCTGGTTCTTTACCGGTGTTGGGCAGATGTTTAGATGTTTTGGTGACAGAGTGACTGGATATTTTGCTTTTAGCATGACCTCTCTTTTCAGTGGCTGGTGACACTTGTGCAGCATCCACAGATGGGACATTCGTTTCTGGAGCAGGGTCTCTGGTACTGTGGCTCACATCATCGCTAGTGCTTCCAGGTCCTGGGGTCGTATCTACACATGTGGAGACATCCTCCTGGTCTTCCTCCATGGCTTCTTTAAAGGTTTCCTCTTTATTATGTTCTGCATGTGGACACTCCAGGAATGTATGTCCAGGTCCTAAGCACAGGTAACAGATGACAGGTCCTGTACAATGGTCCTTCACATGCCCAAACTGACCACATAGTGAGCACTTAATACGGGAACAGTTGAATGCCAGGTGTCTGCCCCCACATCAGTGGCACAGTCGCGGTTGACCAGGGTATTAACATATGCCTCTCTCCGAGCCCAGGTAGAATGAGTGCGGCAGATGTCTGGTCACTTCAATCTCCTGAACCAGCTGGATCTTAACAGAATATCCACCATTCCAGATCTCCTCCTTATCATAGATCTTTATTGGCAGTCTCTTCACTTCACAATATCTGCTCAACCAGTGCTGCAAATCTGCCAGAGCCACCACCTCAGACTGGAACAGGACGGTGGCGGTGACTACCTGGGGGTTAGACAGCTGGATGACATGTAGATGCTCCCACATCGCGTGCTCCTATGTATCGTTATAAATACTCCAGAATGAATCTAGACTATATTGCAGCTTGAAACTGATGTCATAATTCCTGCTGGTGGGAACGTGGATCAGAGCGAACACCTCACAAGCTTTAAACTTCATAAACTCCTTCAACAAAACTTTCCCAATGTAGAGTCTGGAGGGGAGGTTTTCCTCTGGTCCTGAGTACCTGATTCTGACCGCTTTCCTCCTCGGAGGTGGGGGGTTAGTCGGTCTTGTGACGCTGGAGAACAGTCTCCTGTACTGAGGTCTGTCAGCAGGTGGGTCAGGACTGGACCTCTCCTCAGCTGATTGTACTGCAGATCCTCCTGTGTCTGCTCCTGATCGCTGTGTAACCTGCACTCCATTCACTGACACTGCGGACGGCTGAACCTCCAGAACAGGGTCTGCAATGTCCGCCTCAACCTGTGCCGCTGGTTCATCAGATAGACTGTCAATCACCTCGCTGAGCGAGGTCTCACTTATAATATCAGGACATGAGGCACTTTCTTGCTCACTCCCAGGAGTGCCACTCGCATTCACTTCATCAGTACTGCACATAGAGTCTACTGCAATTAACCCCTCGTCAGCTGGCACACATTTCTCTGCAGCTTTAGCAGCATTTGTGTTGGCTGATTGCACAGACCCCACACATGATGAGAGATGTGATCCTCCAGCCACTGCACACTCATATCTTCCAGGGTTTCCCTGCTCCACAATATTATACACAGTCTTATAGTCAGTGTCTTTTTTTGCAATGATATTTTTTCTCTTCACAGTTTGGGCTCTGGTCTCCCTTTTGTTCTCAATTGCCCAGTTCTTTATTTTGGGTAATGTGCATGATTCTTTCTGCAATCTCTCCTTCAATATCACCAGCTAACGTGTGAAAACATCCAGACACTCACATTTCATCAGCTTTGCCTTTGGATCAGTCTCTTGGTTAATTTCAGTTCTCAATTTGCGAACTTGCATTTCCATTTTAAAGATATTTTTCTTTGTCATTTTTGTGCACAATTCACCAACATCATGAGATTCAGTTGACTCACCAGCCACCATTTCCAGATCATCACCTCCACCATCTCCATGCTGCAGTCCAAACTCCAGACTCTGGGCTTTCACAGGCTCATCAGCCCAGGACCCCTCCCCTCCACCTGGGTCAGAAGCCATGCATAGTCCTAACAGGGAGCTCACAAGCACACGTCTATCCTCTCCTATGGACAAGAATATAACTACTATAATACTGCCCCTATGTATAAGAATATAACTACTAAAATACAGCCCACTATTTACAATAATATAAATACTATTATACTGCTCCCTATGTACAAGAATATAACTACTACAATACTGCTCCTATGTACAAGAATATAACTACTATAATACTGCCCCTATGTACAAGAATATAACTGCTATAATACTGCCCCTATGTACAAGACTATAATTACTATAATACTGCTCCCTATGTATAAGAATTTTACTACTATAATACTGCTCCTATATACAAGAATATAACTACTATAATACTGCACCTATGTACAAGAATATAACTACTATAATACTGCCCCTATGTACAAGAATATAACAACTATAATATGTCTCCCTCGCTACAAGAATATAGCTACTATAATACTGCCTCCTATGTACAAGAATATAACTACTATATTACTGGCCCCTATGTACAAGAATATAACTACTATAATACTGCCTCCTGTGTACAAGAACATAACTACTATAATACTGCTCCTATGTACAAGAATATAACTACTATTATACTGCCCCTTATGTACAAGAATATAACTACTATAATACTGTCCCCTATGTATAAGAATATAACTACTATAATACTGCCTCCTATATACAAGAGTATAACTACTATAATAATACACCCTATGTACAGGAATATAACTACCATAATACTGCCCACTATGTACAAGAATATAACTACTATAATCCTGCTTCCTATGTACAAGAATATAATTACTATAATACTGCCTCCTATGTACAGGAATATAACTACTATAATACTCCCCCTATGTACAAGAATATAACTACTATAATACTGCCCCTATGTACAAGAATATAACTATTATAATACTGCCTCCTATATACAAGAATATAACTACTATAATACTACACCCTATGTACTAGAATATAACTACAATACTGATTTTTTTTATTTAAAAAGTTGCAACAAAATATTACAATATATTTACAAAATACTCATGACAAATATAGAACAAAACTTGTCTCTTAATAACATCAAAAATATTAAACAAACCATGATATATTAATATTCCTCCAGTATAAATCCAAATTATTTTTCATACCTTTCCTATACACAGTCTTAAGACTTTCCAAGATATTATGCCTGACAGTATTACAGGAGAGTTCTTCTTTATTTATGACCAGGCTGCATCGCGCACACCACAGATGGTATATGGTCACCCCATCTATGACATATAATGAACTTCTATCATATACACTAAGTTCGGGCTGAAAGTTTCCATAGAGCAGCTGAGAGTATGACTGTCCTACTAGATGTGGTAACTGTAGGGATAGGGACACAGCTTCCCATACTTGTATACTGAAAGGACACTCTAACAGTAGATGTTCCATGGTCTCTAGTATCTGGGGACACTCTTCTCTAGGGCAGGATCTGTCCATAACGTACCTACACTTATGTATGTTAGAGCCAACCTTTTTACCATGGAATCCCAACCATGCCACGTCCCTCATGTGCGGAGGAACTCTAGGGTCATCCAGAATTTTTGCAACCTGCCTTATATCAAGGCTCGGGGCTTCCCTCTATTGTATATGGACAGTGAACTGACATCTAAGGAGCTTCTTGTACAAATCCTTCCTATGGAGTAACTTGACATCATCATACAATATCTTCCATTTAATGATCTTCCTGATTATATTGATTCCATACCAAGACACGTTATTCTTAATGCGCCCTGAGATCCTCTTTATGGGGTCACCTATTGACCACACAGACACAAACTGCTGGATCTGACTCTTAAACAAACAGCCCCATGGCTTGACCTTGACCTTGACCACCTTCCTTATGAGGGAGATAGACAATGTTCCTCCTGACTACATTTACCCTGTTACCCCACAAGAAGCGGAAGAAAACATTTTTCAGTCTGGGAAGTAAAGTATCCGGTACTGGAAACAACACACTGATATATAGAAAGAGCGGGAGGAGGAAGCTCTTCAACAGGTGGATCTTCTCCTGATACGTCAGCCGCCAGTGCTTCCAGCTCAGCACCTTCTGCTCACACAGTGCTAACTTCTCCTCCCAGTTCACCTTCCCTTCATCCACAGCTCCAAACACAACTCCCAAAATCTTTATCTTCTCCTGAACTGTTCTGAAGGGCACTGAGAAGACATCGCTGTCACTTCCCAACCACAAGGCCTCGCTCTTCTCCATATTCATAGCAGAATTAGACACCTGGGAAAAACTGGCTATCTCCTGCTGTAGAGCTGCACAGTCACCAGCAGAAGACAACATGACCGTCACATCATCCGCATAGGCGCAGAACTTTATCTCCTCTACTTTATTCTGCAAATGACATTTCAACCCCATAAACTTTTTATTATCCTGCAATTTCCTTAAAAATGGATCCAGACTAAACACATATAATAATGGGCTGAGATGGCAGCTTTGCCGCACACCCGACTTTATACTGAAGGCCTCTACCAAGTGACCATTAATCAGAGGCCAGCTAACTGCCTCCTTATACAGAACCTGCAGCCATTGTACAAACTGCGCAGGAAGGCCGTACTCCAACAACACCTGATACAGGTAGTCATGAAGGACTCTATCAAAGGCCTTACTCTGGTCTAAGCCTACTATATATGTCCCCACCTCATGCTGCTTAATATAAGTCATGAATTCTCTCATCAGCAGCAAGGAGTCCTCTATAGTCCGGCCTTTCACACCACACGTCTGATTAGGGATGATGAGATCATCCGCCACCTCACTCAGCCTATAATACAAGATCTTGGCCAGGATTTTATAATTCGTGTTCAGCAGGGACAATGGACACCAATTTTTTTAAATCTTTCAGATTTCCCTTCTTTGCTAGGAGTACTAGAACAGATTTATACTGTGATTGTAAAAGTTTCCCAGCAGAGAGACAATCATTATATACCTGCACCAGGTCAGGGGCCAATAAATCCCTGAACTTCTTATAAAATTTGCTGGTCAGGCCGTACAGACCAAGACTCTTCTTGGTTTTTAAGGAGTCAATTCTCCTCCTGACCTCCTCCTCAGATATAGGTTCAGCCATGCTATCTGCCTGCGCTGGATCTAATTTTGGCAGGGTCACACTCTTCAGATAGGCTTTTATGTCATCATCTCTAATCTGACTCCCTTTAAACAGTTTTCCATAATAATTTCCAATGATTTTATGAAGTTTTTTCTGTTCTGATTGCTCCATCCCGTTCTCATCTAATAGACTCACCAGAAGTTTCTTACTAACCCGGTTCTTACAGGCAATGAAGGGATCTGGGGTATGAACCCCCCAGCTATCAAACTGGCCTTCTGCCTTCAGGGACTTGAGGCGATCATACTGCAGCTGTCTCATCTTCTGCTTTATCTGGCTGATGCTCTCTCCGTCTAACTGCTCTCCACTATTGATCTTACTATATAGATGGCTCAGTAGCCGTCTCAGTGCAGAATACCTCATATACTCCATATTACTCCGTCTCTTTGCAGCTCTTATAATAAACTGCTTGATGTCTCTTTTCATGTCCTCCCACCACTCTGCTGTATCATCGCACATACACTGGGTAGTTCTCCGGTCGTTATAAAATGTGATAAAGGACTCTTTAAACTCTGGATCCTGGAGCGCAGAGCTATTTACCTTCCAATAACCCTTACCATAGACCACAGCATCGTCCAGATCCAGCGTTATACTCACCATACAATGGTCAGAGAACTCTATAGGACTTATCCTATACTGAGAACACGTAAATTATTTCTTAATGTACACACGGTCTATTCTGCTTGTATTACCTCCCTTATGATAAGTGTAAGCTTTACGACTACAATGTAGACCATAGGGGTCCACTAAATGAGCCTGCTGGACTAGATTATTAAGAAAATTTTCATCATATCTCAATCTTTTGTGACTACTGGAACGATCCACATTACTGGAGACTCTATTGAAGTCACCACTCAAAATAAAGACCTTAGAAGTAAAACAATAGGGCTTAATATTTTGGAATAATTCCCTCCTCTCTTTTCTGGTTTGCTGGGCATAGATATTAATGACTCTATAATGTACAGTATCCAGGATAAAGTCCAGCATCAGGCATCGGCCGGAGCAGATCTCCAGGACTTTCTGCACTTCTACGTCCATGTTATGAAATAGAATTCCTACACCATCATTTCGTTCCAGTCCAAAGGACCAGAATTATGGTCCATGTCTCCAGTCTCTCTTGGCTGCATACACCTGAGCATTGCTCTTCAGATAAGACTCTTGTATAAAGATGATATCAGATTTGACGTCAAACAGACGCTGGAATATCGCCTGCCGCCTGCTCCTATTCTTCACACTGTTCACATTGATGGAGGTAATTTTCAGCTTCATCCTGGTTACATGTCTTTCCTACTGTTTTTCCTTCTTCCACTGCTATGTCCTGTAACACCCCATCTTTTGGTGGACATTGGGGGGTCAGCGTCTTCATCCTGAGGTTAGTCGTCTGGCTTGTGTGAGGAGACTTGCTCCATCTCTGCTTCTTCTTCCTGGTCATCTTCTCCCAGCGCATAGTAACGTCCCCCAGTTATCGCCAGCACTGGAGACTCCGGTGATTTCTTTGCAGCAGTGATTTTTTTCCTAGAAGAATCATCTGTTTTACTTCTCCTTTTAACCGTCTGAAATCCCTCCTCATCCATACTGGTCGCTGCGGCTGGATCAACTGGTTCCTTACTGGTCGCTGCGGCTGGCCGAGCTGGTTTTTTACTGGTCGCTGCGGCTATATCAGCTGGTTCTTTACTGGTAGCTGCGGCTGGATCAGCTGGTTCCTTACTGGTTTTGGGCAGATGTTTAGATGTTTTGGTGACAGAGTGACTGGATATTTCGCTTTTAGCATGACCTCTATTTTCAGTGGCTGATGACACTTGTGCAGCATCCACAGATGGGACATTCGTTTCTGGAGCAGGGTCTCTGGTACTTCGGCTCACATCCTCGCTGGGACTTCCAGGTTCTGGGGTTGTATCTACACATATGGAGACATCCTCCTGCTCTTCCTCCATGGCTCCTTTAAAGGTCTCCTTTTTATTATGTTCTGCATGTGGACACTCCCGGAATGTATGTCCAGGTCCTAAGCACAGGTTACAGATGACAGGTCCTGTACAATCATCCTTCACATGCCCAAACTGACCACATAGTGAGCACTTAATACGGGAACAGTTGAATGCCAGGTGTCTGCCCCCACATCTATGGCACTGTCGCGGTTGACCAGGGTATTAACATATGCCTCTCTCCGAGCCCAGGTAGAATGAGTGCGGCAGATGTCTGGTCACTCCATTCTCCTAAACCAGCTGAATCTTGACAGAATATCCTCCATTCCAGATCTCCTCCTCATCATAGATCTTTGTTGGCAGTCTCTTCACTTCACCATATCTGCTCAACCAGTGCTGCAAATCTGCCAGAGCCACCACCTCCGACTGGAACAGGATGGTGGCGGTGACTACCTGGGGTTTAGTCAGCTGGATGACATGTAGATGCTTCCACATCGCGTGCTCCTTTGTATCATTATAAATACTCCAGAACAAGTCTAGACTATATTGCAGCTTAAAACTGATGTCATAATTCCTGCTGGAAGGAACGTGGATCAGAGCGAACACCTCACAAGCTTTAAACTTCATAAACTCCTTCAACAAAACTTTCCCAATGTAGAGTCTGGAGGGGAGGTTTGCCTCTGGTCCTGAGTACCTGATTCTGACCGCTTTCCTCCTCTGAGGTGTGGGGTTAGTCGGTCTTGTGACGCTGGAGAACATTCTCCTGTACTGAGGTCTGTCAGGAGGTGGGCCAGGACTGTACCTCTCCTCAGCTTATTGTACTGCAGATCCTCCTGCGTCTGCTCCTGATCGCTGTGTAACCTGCACTCCATTCACTGACACGGCGGGCGGCTGAACCTCCAGAACAGGGTCTGCAATGTCCGCCTGAGTCTGTGCCGCTGGTTCATCAGATATCAGACTGTCAATCACCGCGCTGAGCGAGGTCTCACTTACAATGTCAGTATATATGGCACTTTCTTGCACACTCCCAGGAGTGTCACTCGCATTCACTTAATCTGTACTGCAGTTAACCCCTTGTCAGCTTCCCTTGTCGGTTTCCCTGCACCACAATATTATACACAGTCTTATAGTCAGTGTCTTTTTTTGCAATAATATTTTTTCTCTTCACAGTTTGGGCTCTGGTCTCCCTTTTGTTCTCCATTGCCCGGTTCTTTATTTTGGGTACTGTGCATGATTCTTTCTGCAATCTCTCCTTCAATATAACCAGCTCACGTGTGCAAACATCCAGACACTCACATTTCATCAGCTTTGCCTTTGGATCAGTTTCTTGGTTAATTTCAGTTCTCAATTTGCGAACTTGCATTTCCATTTTAAAGATATTTTTTTTGTCATTTTTGTGCACAATTCACCAACATCATGAGATTCAGTTGACTCACCAGCCACCATTTCCAGATCATCACCTCCACCATCTCCATGCTGCAGTCCAAACTCCAGACTCTGGGCTTTCCCAGGAGCATCAGCCCAGGACCCCTCCCCTCCACCTGGGTCAGAAGCCATGCATAGTCCTAACAGGGAGCTCACAAGCACACATCTATCCTCTCCTATGGACAAGAATAGAACTACTATAATACTGCCCCCTATGTACAAGAATATAACTACTATAATACAGCCTTCTATGTACAATAATATAACTACTATAATACTGCCTACTATGTACAAGAATATAACTACTATAATACTGCCCCTATGTACAAGAATATAACTACTATAATACTGCCCCCTATGTATAAGAATATAACTACTATAATACTGCCCACTATGTACAAGAATATAGCTACTATAATACTGCCCTCTATGTAGAAGAATATAACTACTATAATACTGCCTACTATGTACAAGAATATAACTACTATAATACTGCTCCCTATGTACAAGAATATAACTACTATAATACTGCCCCCTATGTACAAGAACATAACTACTATAATATTGCCTCCTATGTACAAGAATATAACTACTATAATACTGCCCCCTATGTACAAGAATAAAACTACTATTATACTGCATCCTATGTACAAGTGCTCAGGCTACACAAGGTCTAGTAGCAGTAAAAATGCTGGAAAGTTTGTGGATGCAAAACCTGCAAGAAATGCTTAAGGTTTTTCTCCAACTGTTACCAGTCCAAACCTTGGAGAGAGTGATCCAGCGTCAGCAGGTGATGAGACCAGTGGAGCTGGGATTGCTAATCTGGAGGGGTCAGCGGCATTCAGACAGCCTGAGACCCTGCACAAGCAAAGCCCACAGTCTAAAGAGACAGAGTGTGCGCCTGAGCTACAACTGGCGGTGGAAATCCCTGCTCTGGTGAGTAGAATGGGAGAGTTACAGAGCCATAAACAAATGCTGCAAACGCAAATAGACTGTATATATAAACTAAAGAACGCCAATGCTAAGAATGAAGCCGTATATGCTGCTCAGCTTTACTCACTCGGGATGCAACTCGCTCAAGTGGTAAGGGAGATGGACTGTGTCCTGGAGAGGATGGGGCCACTTGCAGAGTCCTATAAAAACAGGGAATGGTTTTCTACTATGACTGACAGACAGAACCTTGATCCAGAGTTCAGATTCCCTGACCAGGGACAAGACCAGTGCTGCAACCTGCAAGGTTCTCATTTCTAGAAGGGGATGTACAGAAAGAGGAGAAAGCAAAAACAGCAAAAATCTGCAGCTGTGTCTGAACAGGTGCATGGAAGTCTGGTCCCAGCACAGGTACCACAATTCCCAGGATGCTCAGCACAACAGCAGGACAGTGGACGTCCATCCATGTGTCAGGGTGATGCACTGGCATAGCAGAGCTGTACTGCTGGGGCACAGATTGGGGAAAGTGGGAATGTACCTGAAGAGTTGGTGGTTGGAGGGAATGCACGGCTTGTGTTTGATGTAGGTTTTTCTGATGATGACATAGAGGTTGATGGGCCAGAAGATGTTCAGAATAATGTGTTTGATTTCCCCCCTTTAATTGTAAGTACACAAGGTGTGACAGACCCCTCTAAAGCAGACACTCGCCCTATAAGTCAGGACAGTGAGACCCGCCAGCCTCCTCCCAGAAATGCCTGGAGCTGCGGCGCTCCATCTTTTACCTCTGGCGCTAACTATACAGGCCGGGCCTTTAAAAGGAGGAATGTGGTAAGGTTCAAGCACAAGGGCGCCAAGGAGGACCTTCCGGATAGGAGGTTTGTGGTCCGAGAACTTCTGTGTCACCAGATGGGTTTTTTGCCAGCAAATATCTTGGCAGTAATAAATCTACCAGACAGACAGGGCTACGATGTCAGCTTTAAGCTTACGCCTGACTTGGATAGATTCTGGGCAAATTTTCCCAAGTTCAGGGACAAAATTTAGTTTTATTCCAGTGTCCAAGCCAGATACCGTTGGTGTCAACATCATCTTTTGGAATGAAGCTGTTCCTCCCCAGGATATTGTGGTCTAGCTCAGGCGGCACTGTGACCTGGTGTCTGACCTGACCAAGAACAGAGTCGCTGATGGTATCTGGACTGGAGGGTGGAGGGTTCTGGTAAAACTGCGCCAGCATAACAACATAACTGTAGCGCCCATGGCCGCGGGCCGTCAGGTTTACTCACCTCCCGACGCCCGCAGCCATGGATCTCTGAGCGCTGGCCTCAAGTCTCCCTCCTAGGAGATGCCAGCGCTCACTTCCGCTCCGTCCGGCTGGGTCCCGTAGGGTGCGTGCGCACGCTCGCGCCCGGCCTTAAAGGGCCAGCGCGCGCAATTAGGAAATCATCATCACTATCAACTGCCACAATTTCCTGGTCTATAAGAAGGCCCCTGGCCTTCTAATCCTTGCCTGAGCGTTGTTATTCTTTCCCAGTCTGTCTCGCAAATGGTCCGTTAGTGTCTCCCGTTCCAGCTGTTACCCGTGCCCTGTTACCGTTCCTGTATTCCGTATTGTTCCTGTGCCTACCCGCGTTCAAGTGTCTTCTGCCACGTCAAGTGCCATCTGCCACGTCAAGTGTATTCTGCCACGTCAAGTGCCATCTGCCACGTCAAGTGCCATCTGCCACGTCAAGTGTCTTCTGCCACGTCAAGTGCAATCTGCCACGTCAAGTTGAGGAGTTTGTAAATGAGACGGATGCTGTAGAGGAGGAGGCTTTAATGTCGGGTCAATAATGACCGGACAGGAGGTCCAGCAGGAGTCAGGTCATCCAGGTCCAGAACATCAGCAGTCGGCCAGTACACAGGAGACCATGGAAGTTGTCCCTCGGGACCAGCCACCGGGAGCCTCTTCTTCTGCATTACCATCTGAGGAAAGGAAGGGTATGCAGAATAAAAGGAGGAAAAAAGACATGTCCTCTTGTAAGCCTGAGGGAGAGGAGGAAAGAGGCAGGAAGAAAGGGAACAGAGCAGAAGTAATGGTCATATCAAATAGATACAATGTCCTGCCAGAGTCAGATGGGGATTTTGAATGAGAGTTATTAAGAATAGATGGTGAATACGAAGAAGATACAGGGGACCATCCCCCAATAAAAAAGAAACCTTGCATTGTAGAAACCCGGGTACCGTTAGATATGCAAACAGGTGGTCGGCAGAGTGACCCCAATTCTTAGTTATTATGATGGGGGTCATTTATTTGCTTTTCTATTTGTGTTGTGCTCTGATGGCCGGGTTTTCCTTAAAAGTTGCTTCCAGCAATGTAAACAGTATTAAAGTGAGGAAGATGAGGTTTACGGTTTATGATCATCTCCGATATCTAGATGCAGATGTCATCTTCTTGCAAGAGACTCGTTTAACCACAATAGGGCTTATACGTGAGGCTGAGAGAGAGTCGAGGTCCGGGCCTTCTTTCTGGTCACTGGCTGTGGAGCCTTATGCTGGGGTCGCTATACTGTTTAACACCAATGATGTGACTGTACAAAGGTTAACGGAGGTGTGTATGGGAAGGTATCTGGTTCTAGAAGTTACAATCCACCGTAGAAGGCTCCGACTCATTAATATCTATGGCCCACAGACAGTGACTGACAGGGTCCAGCTTTTTAATGATGTGAAACAATATGTCTTTACCTCTGTTCCTGTGGCGATGGCTGGGGATGCCAATGTCACGAGGACATCAGGTGACAGATTCTCTGGCAGAGCAGTGACCAGGGACTCGAATGTCCTAAATAAAATGATCTTACAGGCAGGCTTGAGTGAGGTCTTCACACAGGGTGGTAGGAAGCCAAAATTCACATATTGTTGTGCTGACAGGAACAGTAGAATTGATTTGGCTTTTGTCAACGCTACAGAGCTGGTTACTGGGATGAGTGAAAAAGTGGTCCCTTATTCAGACCTTATGGCATTGTGTTTCTGCTTAGGAGCCACTAAACGGCCAGATATTGGTAGAGGGCTATGGAAACTTAATTCTAGTCTCTTAGACGATAGTCATGTGCAGAGTTGTGTTGTCTCCCTTTTGCAAAGTCAATTGGAGAGAGTGGTTTTTATGATGGTGCTGCTGACTGGTGGGAGGATGTCAAGAAGGACATTGCATCGATCTTAAAGAGACTGTCAATTAATAGAGGCAGCAGTAAGTACAGCCAGTATCTCAAGCTGTGTAGAGAACTAGAGTCACCTTATTCAGAGCATAAAGAGGATAGAGCAAAGATTGATCAACTGAAATCTGAGATCATGCAGTATCAGTACAGTAGATACACGTCCCTGCTTCTGGAGAGGGATTATGGACGTTTAGGGACACCTGATCCTTTTGGAAGTTGCCAAGATCAAGTAAAAAACAGGTTGTTCACAGGTTTGGTGGACTCCCAGGGTGTTCTTCAGGCATCTCGGGAGGGTATTCTGTGTGTGGTGAAATCCTACTATTCTGTCTTGTTTCAGAAAAAGGTATTGGATAAAGAGAAAATGACTCAATTCTTGAGGGCAACTCCAAGCCCTGATACTGCTAATGTGGATTTTTCACCCTTGATAGCAGAATTGACAGTGGAGGAAGTTATGGAGGCCATGAACAACTTGCACCAATAGAAGGCACCAGGTCCGGACGGTATAACAGCCGAATTTTATAAGAAATGTAAAAACCTCTTAGCTCCGATTTTTGTGAATGCGTACAAAAGCTGCCTAGAAAACCACCTGATGCCTTCCTCCATGAGAGTGTCTTCGCTGATTTTGCTGTCTAAGGGTAAAGACCCTGGTGACATCGAGAACTGGAGGCCAATTGCCCTCTTGAATGTTGACAGGAAGATTTTGGCAGGAATTCTGTTTTCTGGATAGGTCCGTTTGTCCCCAGCAAAGTTGGCAGGCTCCCAGTTCGGCACAGTAAAAGGGCGGAATATCTCTGGGGCCGTTATCTCCATTAGGGAAATGTTTGAGAGATGTAAAGCTCTTAGGTGTGGGAGATATGTTGTTGCTCTAGACCAGGCTAAAGCCTTCGACAGAGTAGATCATGATTATCTATGGGCCACTTTGTTAAAGTACGGTATTTCTGGACAATTTATTGATTGGCTGAAAACGTTGTATTGTGAGGCAGAGAGCTTTCCTTTGATCAATGGCTGGCAAGGTTACACTTTTGGGGTTGAGGCGAGGGTGAGACAGGGTTGCCCGTTGACTCCACTTCTGTATGTTTTTGCCATAGACCCATTTCTGAGGTTCCTGCAGCAGTGTTATTTTCGAGGCGTACCGATCGCACGTTGCTCACACCTGAGTGTTGCCGCCTACGCGGATAATGTGACGGTAGTGATATCTGAGCCTCTTGAGGTGCAGATGTTGTCTGCAGCCATCAGAAGTTATCTGAGGCCTCTGGGTCTCTGGTCAACCTTGAGAAGAGTGAAGCTTTCTGGGTATTACACAGTGATCCAGACTTTGATCTGCCACAATTTGCAAAAGCCTCCACCGATATTAAAATTCTGGGAATTAAATTTGGGAGGGATGATAATGCTAAACTAATTTGGGAGCAGAAATTGGAATCTGGAAATGCAAAGGTTCAGCGATGGAGAAACTGGAGGCTGACCTATAGAGAGAGGGTTAAAATGTTGAAGACTTACCTGGTCCCGGTCTTCTTGCATGTTTCCGTCATTTTTACTTTGCCAGAATCTTTCTCTGCTAGACTCTTTAGCCTGTTCTTCCAACTTTTTTTTTGGGGGGGAACAGGTTGAACCCAGTAAAAAGAGGGATTACTTAACTAAAGAGAGAGGGTGGTTTGGGTATGTTGAATCCAAGGATTTTCTTTGACTCCATGTTTCTTAAAACAAATTTTGGTAAACTAGGCGTAAATAACAGTGCCCTGTGGGTAAAGAGTATCAGGGATTGGATATTGCCTTTTGGAGAGACTTGGATACGGGGCGGCAGTCTCAAAAGGGGGCAATTTACACGAGACTTCCTTCCCCAGTATCTGAATTATGGTCTAAGATGTCGGAGGAGATGGGGAATAGACAAGTCCTATATTGAGAGTAAGACCAGGAGAGATCTAAATTTCAGCGTATGTAGGACTTTCCTTTGTTTACAGCCGGCACTTAAAGATTGCACAACTACAACCTTACAGAAAAGTCTGAGGTTTCTCAATGGAGCGAGACTCCCGGTCAAACTTTTTGACATTGCATGGCTGTCATTGCATGGAAAACTTTATGTTAAAGGGAATCTAAATCATTTTAGTGTGTCAGATCGGAAGTGTCCCTTGGGTTGTCAACAGGAGGAGACAATGGAGCATTGTATAACAGAGTGCTGGGTAGGACGAAATATATGGCGTAAAATATCCTGCAAGTTAAAAATCCCAAGATTGCAGGCTCTAAAATACCCAGAAATTATTTATGGAGTACCATCTAATGTAATTATTACTGACCAGGGGACCTTGTATTTGATAATTAATGTTGTCAAATATTACCAGTGGCATACAAGAACCAGAATGTCCATTTATAACGAGCCATTTCACCATATGTCAGCCGTGAACCTGATCATGTCAGAACTAAGGTGGATTAAATCCTTAGAAATTACGAAAAATGGGAAAAACATAATATTATGGAGGAATGTATATGTGGAAAAATGCTAGTTCTCTGTATAATGCAAACTTGTTGGTTTTTTTCTCCCTCTTCCTTTTTAACAGCAATAGACTCCTGTTAAGTTAAAGTTATTTTCTAGTTTATTTTTCATAGTCATGTATGAGTTGTTAAATTATCATTTGTTTTGGAAATACTGATGGAATGTTATATTTGTTTGGTTTTTACTAATAAAAATTGCCTCCTATGTACAAGAATATAACTACTATAATACTGTTCCCTATGTATAAGAATTTACTATAACACTGCCTCCTATGTACAAGAATATAAGTACTATAATACCGCTTCTATATACAAGAATATAACTACTATAACACTGCCCCTATGTACAAGAATATAACTAATATAATACTGTCTCCTATGTACAAGAATATAACTACTATAATACTGCCTCCTATGTACAAGAATATAACTACTAGAATACTGTCCCCAATGTACAAGAATATAACTACTATAATACTGCCCCTATGTACAAGAATATAACTACTATAATACTGTCCCCAATGTACAAGAATATAGCTACTATAATACTGTCCCCCGATGTACAAGAAAATAACTACAATAATACTGCCTCCTATATACAAGAATATAACTACTATAATACTGCCTCCTATATACAAGAATATAACTACTATAATACTGCCTCCTATAAAGAAGAATATAACTGCTATAATACGTCTCCCTATGTACAAGTATATAACTAATATAATACGGCTCCCTATGTACAAGAATATAACTACTATAACACTGCCCCTATGTATAAGACTATAACTACTATAATACTGCCCACTATGTACAATAATATAAATACTATTATACTGCTCCCTATGTACAAGAATATAACTACTATAATACTGCCTCCTATGTACAAGAATATAACTACTATAATACTGCCCCTATGTACAAGAATATAACTACTATAAGGCTGTGTTCACACGACCTATTTTCAGACGTAAACGAGGCATATTATGCCTCGTTTTACATCTGAAAATAGGGCTCCAACACGCCGGCAAACATCTGCCCATTCATTTGAATGGATTTGCCGACGTACTGTGCCGACGAACTGTCATTTACGCGTCGTCGTTTGACAGCTGTCAAACGACGACGCGTAAATTGACTGCCTCGGCAAAGAAGTGCAGGACACTACTTTGCAACGTAATTTGAGCCGTTCTTCATTGCATTCAATGAAGAGCAGCTTAAAATTACGAGCGTCAAAGACGCCTCGCATAATGCGAGGAGGAGCTTATATGTCTGAAACGACGCAGCTGTTTTCTCCTTAAAACAGTCTGTCTTTTCAGACGTAAAAGACAGTTCTCATGTGCTCATACCCTAACACTGCCTCTTATGTACAAGAATATAAGTACTATAATACTACCTGCTATGTACAAGAATATAACTACTATAATACTGCTCCCTATATGCAAGAATATAACTACTATAATACTGCCCCTATGTACAAGAATATAACTACTATAATACTGCCTCCTATGTACAAGAATATAACTACTATAATACTGCCCGTATGTACAAGAATATAACTACTATAACACTGACTCCTATGTACAAGAATATAACTACTATAATACTGTCCCCTATGCACAAGAATATAACTACTATAATACTGCCTCCTATGTAAAAGAATATAATTACTATAATATGTCTCCCTATGTACAAGAATATAGCTACTATAATACTTCCTCCTATATACAAGATTATAACTACTATAATACTGCCTCTTATGTACAAGAATATAATTAATATAATATGTCTCCCTATATACAAGAATATAACTACTATAATACTGCCTCCTATATACAAGAAAATAACTACTATAATACTGCCTCCTATATACAAGAATATAACTACTATAATACTGCTCCTATGTACAAGAATATAGCCACTATAATACTGCCCCTATATACAAGAATATAACTATTATAATACTGCCCCCTATGTACAAGAATATAACTACTATAATACTGCCCATTTGTATAAGAATATAACTACTATAATACTGCTCCTCTGTACAAGAATATAACTACTATAATACTGCCGACTATGTACAAGAATATAACTACTATAATACTGCCTCCTATATACAAGAATATAACTACTATAATTCTGCTCATATGTACAAGAATATAACTACTATAATACTGCCTCCAATGTACAACAATATAACTACTATAATACTGCCTCCTATGTACAAGAATATAACTACTATTATACTGCCCCCTATGTACAAGAATATAACTACTATAGTACTGCACCCAATGTACAAGAATATAACTACTATAATACTACCTCCTATGTACAAGAATATAACTACTATAGTACTGCACCCAATGTACAAGAATATAACTACCATAATACTGCCCCCTATATACAAGAATATAACTACTATAATACTTCTAAGTACAAGAATATAAATACTATAATACTGCCCCCTATGTACAAGAATATAACTACTATAATACTTCTCCTATGTACAAGAATATAACTACTATAATACTGCTCCTATGTACAAGAATATAACTACTATAATACTGTCTCCTATACACAAGAATATAACTACTATAATACTGCCTCCTATGTACAAGAATATAACTACTATAATACTGCCTTCTATGTACAAGAATATAACTACTATAATGATCTTTTTTATTTAAAAACTTGCAAAAAAATATTACAATATATTTACAAAACACTCCTGACAAATATAGAACAAAACTTGCCTCTTAATAACATCACAAATATTAAACAAAGCATGATATATTAATATTCCTCCAGTATAAATTCAAATTATTTTTCATACCTTTCCTATACACAGTCTTAAGACTTTCCAAGATATTATGCCTGACAGTATTACAGGAGAGTTCTTCTTTATTGATGACCAGGCTGCATCGCGCACACCACAGATGATATATGGTCACCACATTTATGACATATAATGAACTTCTATCATATACACTAAGTTCGGGCTGAAAGTTTCCATACAGCAGCTGAGAGTATGACTGTCCCACTAGATGTGGTAACTGCAGGGATAGGGACACAGCTTCCCATAATTGTATACTGAAAGGACACTCTAGCAGTAGATGTTCCATGGTCTCTAGTATCTGGGGACACTCTTCTCTAGGACAAAATCTGTCCAAAACGTACCTACACTTAAGGTTGTCTCTAACATACATTTTACCATGGAATCCCAACCATGCCATGTCTCTCATGTGCGGTGGAACTCTAGGGTCATCCAGAATTTTTGCAGCCTGCCTTATATCAAGGCTTGGGGCTTCCCTCAATTGTATATGGACAGTGAACTGACATCTAAGGAGCTTCTTGTACAAATCCTTCCTATGGAGTAACTTGACATCATCATACAAGATCTTCCATTTAAAGATCTTCCTGATTATATTGATTCCATACCAAGACACGTTATTCTTAATGCGCCCTGAGATCCTCTTTATGGGGTCAATTATTGACCACACAGACACAAACTGCTGGATCTGACTCTTAAACAAACAGCCCTATGGCTTGACCTCAGCATTCTTACAAAATAAAAAATTCTTCATCAGAAACATCAGACTAAAGTAGAGCTCCGGGCAGGGCATGGAGAGACCATCTTCCTTATGCGGGAGATAAACAATGTTCCTCCTGAATACATTTACCCTGTTACCCCACAAGAAGCGGAATAAAACATTTGTCAGTCTGGGAAGTAAAGTATCCGGTACTGGAAACACCACACTGATATATAGAAAGAGCGGGAGGAGGAATGCTCTTCACCAGGCGGATCTTCTCCTAATACGTCAGCCGCCAGTGCTTCCAGCTCAGCACCTTCTGCTCACATAGCGCTAACTTCTCCTCCCAGTTCACCTTCCCTTCATCCACAGCTCCAAACACAACTCCCAAATTCTTTATCTTCTCCTGAACTGTTCTGAAGGGCACTGAGAAGACATCGCTGTCACTTCCCAACCACAAGGCCTCGCTCTTCTCCATATTCACAGCAGAATTAGACACCTGGAAAAACCTGGCAATCTCTTGCTGTAGAGCTGCACAGTCACCAGCAGAAGACAACATAACCGTCACATGATCCGCATAGGCGCAGAACTTTATCTCCTCTACTTTATTCTGCAAATGACATTTCAACCCCATAAACTTTTTATTATCCTGCAATTTCCTTAAAAATAGATCCAGACTAAACACATATAATAATGGGCTGAGAGGGCAGCCTTGCCGCACACCCGACTTTATACTGAAGGCGTCTGCCAAGTGACCATTAATCAGAGGCCAGCTAACTGCCTCCTTATACAGAACCTGCAGCCATTGTACAAACTGCACAGGAAGGCCGCACTCCAACAACACCTGATACAGGAAATCATGATGGACTCTATCAAAGGCCTTACTCTTGTCTAAGGCTATTATATATGTCCCCACCTCATGCTTTCTTAATATAAGTCATGGATTCTCTCATCAGCAGCAAGGAGTCCTCTATAGTCCGGCCTTTCACACCACACGTCTGATTAGGGATGATGAGATCATCCGCCACCTCACTCAGCCTATAATACAAGATCTTGGCCAGGATTTTATAATCCATGTTCAGCAGGGACAATGGACACCAATTTTTTTAAATCTTTCAGATTTCCCTTCTTTGCTAGGAGAACTAGAACAGATTTATACTGTGATTGTAAAAGTTTCCCAGCAGAGAGACAATCATTATATACCTGCACCAGGTCAGGGGCCAATAAATCCCTGAACTCCTTATAAAACTCGCTGGTCAGGCCGTCCAGACCAGGACTCTTCTTGGTTTTTAAGGAGTCAATTCTCCTCTTTACCTCCTCCTCAGATATAGGTTCAGCCATGCTATCTGCCTGCGCTGGATCTAATTTTGGCAGAGTCACACTCTTCAGATAGGCTTTTATGTTGTCATCTCTAATTAGCCCCGTATTATCCCCTGAGGACGCTGCTTCTGCAGCGAAACATGTCGGGGGGGCTATCGCCATTTTAATATATCACTGACGGTCCAGTTATTTGCCTCTACTCGGGGGAACTGTTTCCATGTACGGCAGTCTGCAGCTGCCGAATCAGTCTCTCTTACTGCGTCCAGTGTTGTACTGGATGCATGCACACTGACCCTTGTGCTACATACTGGCCGTCTTCTGATACAATTTTAACCCTTCAGTGTCGTGTGTTTGATACATTAATAAAAGTTATGTTTTAACTGCCTTTACTGACATTTTCGACTAATTGACTGGTGGCTGGGAAATTGGGACTTTGTGCCTAGGCACATTTCTCTTTATTGTTTAATTATCCCTGCCAGCCACTAGGGGGTCCCCTTTTTCTGCTTTGTCATCTCTAATCTGACTCCCTTTAAACAGTTTTCCATAATAATTTCCAATGATTTTATGAAGTTTTTTCTGTTCTGATTGCTCCATCCCGTTCTCATCTAATAGACTCACCAGAAGTTCCTTACTAACCCGGTTCTTACAGGCAATGAAGGGATCTGGGGTATGAACCCCCCAACTATCAAACTGGCCTTCTGCCGTCAGAGACTTGAGGCGATCATACTGCAGCTGTCTCATCTTCTGCTTTATCTGGCGGACGCTCTCGCCGTCTACCTGTTCTCCACTATTCATCTTACTATATAGACGGCTCAGTAGCAGTCTCAGGGCGGAATACCTCATATACTCCATATTACTCCGTCTCTTTGCAGCTCTTATAATAAACTGCTTTATGTCTCTTTTCATGACCTCCCACCACTCCGCTGTATCATCGCACATACACTGGGTAGTTCTCTGGTCGTTATAAAATGTGATAAAGGACTCTTTAAACTCTGGATCCTGGAGCACAGAGCTATTTACCTTCCAGTAACCCTTACCATAGACCACAGCATCGTCCAGATCCAGCATTATACTCACCATACAATGGTCAGAGAACTCTATAGGACTTATCCTATACTGAGAACACGTCAATTTTTTTTTAATGTACACACTGTCTATTCTGCTTGCATTACCTCCCTTATGATAAATGTAAGCTTTACGACTACAATGTAGACCATAGGGTTCCACTAAATGAGCCTGCTGGACTAGATTATTGAGAACATTTTCATCATATCTCAATCTTTTATGACTACTGGAATGATCCACATTACTGGAGACGCTATTGAAGTCACCACTCAAAATAAAGACCTTAGAAGTAAAACAATAGGGCTTAATATTTTGGAATAATTCCCTCCTCTCTTTCCTGGTTTGCTGGGCATAGATATTAATGACTCTATAATGTACAGTGTCCAGGGTAAAGTCCAGCATCAGGCAGCGGCCGGAGCAGATCTCCAGGACTTTCTCCACTTGAACGTCCATGTTATTAAATAGAATTTCTACACCATCATTTCGTTCCAGTCCAAAGGACCAGAATGATGGTCCATGTCTCCAGTCTCTCTTGGCTGTATACACTTGAGCATTGCTCTTCAGATAAGTCTCTTGTATAAAGATGATATCAGATTTGTCATCAGACAGACGCTGGAATATCGCCTGCCGCCTGCTCCTATTCTTCACACTGTTCACATTGATGGAGGTGATTTTCAGCCTCATCCTGGTTACAGGTCTTTCCTACTTTTATTCCTTCTTCCACTGCTATGTCCTGTTACACCCCATCTTTTGGTGGACATTGGGGGGTCAGTGTCTTCATCCTGAGGTTCGTCGTCTGGGTTGTCTGAGAAGACTTTCTCCATCTCTGCTTCTTCTTCCTGGTCATCTTCTCCCAGCGCACAGTAACGTTCCCCAGTTATCGCCAGCGCTGGAGACTCCGGTGATTTCTTTGCAGCAGTGATTTTTTTTCTAGAAGAACCATCTGTTTTACTTCTGCTTTTAACCGTTTGAAATCCCTCCTCATCCATACTGGTCGCTGCGGCTGGATCAGCTGGTTCCTAACTGGTGTTGGGCAGATATTTAGATGTTTTGGTGACAGAGTGACTGGATATTTTTCTTTTAGCATGACCTCTCTTTTCAGTGGCTGGTGACACTTGTGCAGCATCCACAGGTGGGACATTCGTCTCTGGAGCAGGGTCTCTGGTACTTCGGCTCACATCATCGCTAGGGCTTCCAGGTTCTGGGGTCATATCTACACATATGGAGACATCCTCCTGCTCTTCCTCCATGGCTCCTTTAAAGGTCTCCTCCTTATTATGTTCTGCATGTGGACAGTCCCGGAATGTATGTCCAGGTCCTAAGCACAGGTTACAGATGACAGGTCCTGTACAATCATCCTTCACATGCCCAAACTGACCACATAGTGAGCACTTAATACGGGAACAGTTGAATGCCAGGTGTCTGCCCCCACATCTATGGCACCGTCGCGGTTGACCAGGGTAGTAACATATGCCTTTCTCCGAGCCCAGGTAGAAGGAGTGCGGCAGATGTCTGGTCACTCCATTCTCCTGAACCAGCTGGATCTTGACAGAATATACTCCATTCCAGATCTCCTCCTCATCATAGATCTTTGTTGGCAGTCTCTTCACCTCACAATATCTGCTCAACCAGTGCTGCAAATCTACCAGAGCCACCACCTCCGACTGGAACAGGATGGTGGCGGTGACTACCTGGGGTTTAGTCAGCTGGATGACATGTAGATGCTCCAACATCGCGTGCTCCTTTGTATCGTTATAAATACTCCAGAATAAGTCTAGACTATATTGCAGCTTGAAACTGATGTCATAATTCGTGCTGGAGGGAACGTGGATCAGAGCGAACACCTCAGAAGCTTTAAACTTCATAAACTCCTTCAACAAAACTTTCCCAATGTAGAGTCTGGAGGGGAGGTTTTCCTCTGGTCCTGAGTACCTGATTCTGACCGCGTTCCTCCTCTGAGGTGTGGGGTTAGTCGGTCTTGTGACGCTGGAGAACAGTCTCCTGTACTGATGTCTGTCAGCAGGTGGGTCAGGACTGGACCTCTCCTCAGCTGATTGTACTGCAGATCCTCCTGTGTCTGCTCCTGATCGCTGTGTAACCTCCACTCCATTCACTGACACTGCGGACGGCTGAACCTCCAGAACAGGGTCTGCAATGTCCGCCTCAGCCTGTGCCGCTGGTTCATCAGATAGACTGTCAATCACCTCGCTGAGCGAGGTCTCACTTACAATGTCAGTATATGCAGCACTTTCTTGCTCACTCCCAGGAGTGTCACTTGCATTCAATTCATCTCTACTGCACATAGAGTCTACTGAAGTTAACCCCTCGTCAGCTGGCACACATTTCTCTGCAGCTTTAGCAGCATTTGTGTTGGCTGATTGCACAGACCTCACACATGATGGGAGTTGTGATCCTCCAGCCACCGCATACACATATCTTCCAGGGTTTCCCTGCGCCACAATATTATACACAGTATTATAGTCAGTGTCTTTTTTTGCAATGATATTTTTTCTCTTCACAGTTTGGGCTCTGGTCTCCCTTTTGTTCTCCATTGCCCGGTTCTTTATTTTGGGCACTGTGCATGATTCTTTCTGCAATCTCTCCTTCAATATCACCAGCTCACGTGTGCAAACATCCAGACACTCACATTTCATCAGCTTTGACTTTGGATCAGTCTCTTGGTTAATTTCAGTTCTCAACTTGCGAACTTGCATTTCCATTTGAAAGATATTTTTCTTTGTCATTTTTGTGCACAATTCACCAACATCATGAGATTCAGTTGACTCACCAGCCACCATTTCCAGATCATCATCTCCACCATCTCCATGCTGCAGGCCAAACTCCAGACTCTGGGCTTTCCCAGGATCATCAGCCCAGGACCCCTCCCCTCCACCTGGGTCAGAAGCCATGCATAGTCCTAAATGGGAGCTCACAAGCACACGTCTATCCTCTCCTATGGACAAGAATATAACTACTATAATACTGCATCCTATGTACAATAATATAACTACTATAATACTGTCCCCTATATACAAGAATATAACTACTATAATACTGCCTCCTATATACAAGAATAAAACAACTATAAGGGTATGTGCACACACACTAATTACGTCCGTAATTGATGGACAAATTTCGGCCGCAAGTACCGGACCGAACACACTGCAGGGAGCCGGGCTCCCAGCATCATACTTATGTACAATGCTAGGAGTCCCTGCCTCGCTGCAGGACAACTGTCCCGTACTGTAATCATGTTTTCAGTACAGGACAGTTGTCCTGCAGCGAGGCAGGGACTCCTAGCATCGTACATAACTATGATGCTAGGAGCCCGGCTCCCTGCACTGTGTTCGGTCCGGTACTTGCGGCCGAAATACGTCCGTCAATTACGGACGTAATTAGTGTGTGTGCACATACCCTAATACTGCCTCCTATGTGCAAGATTCTAACTATGATAATACTGGACATGAAGGGGAGATGTGCGAGTCATATGTGGAAATGATTTAGGGTATTTAATAGTGGAAACGCTGAGAGATCTTGGCCAATCTTGAATTCATCCCGTCATTATATCAGTTTGCTTTCTGATGAGCCAGCTAAAATTACTGGCGAAACATGTTGAAGCTAGATTATAGGGATATAAAGAATACAGGACTCCGACTCAAATCAACCAGGGGTCGCTCTTTTCAGAGAGCTTGTATAGCCTTTGGTTGGTTACTATCAGGGACAGTGCTTATACAGGTGTGAGTCTCCAATAGCCTAACATTCATAGGACGGACACTTAGGAGGATAAGTACCATTCTGCCCGAGAGCTAACTGAACTATAGGGCATACTTGTTTCAAAGATTTAGTAGTACGTATTGCAATACTTATTTTTTGAGTCTTCGGTACGTCCTGATTTACCTAACAGTATTCAACAGAACACCAACGTCAGGGAGTTTTTGTTTTTTTCACATTTGTTTCACATTTTATTTATAATTTAATAAAAGTTACATTTTAAGAGGGGCTTTCCCTGCCATTATAAAATCCTATGATAATACTGCCCTCCATGTACAAGAATATAACTACTATAATGCTGCTCCTACTGTATGTACAAGATTATAACTACTATAATACTACCACCTATGTATAAGAATATAACTACTATAATACTGCCCCCTATATACAAGAATATAACTACTATAATACTGCTCCTATGTACACAAATATAACTACTATCATACTGATTTCTGTGGAATAGGTTGTCAGTCATTGCATTGGGAAATTGTGTGTCTTTCTGACTAATTTCTGATCAGTGCGGTAGAACTTTCTTTGTTGATATATTACTCACTTGACAAATATTACCAGCTAGTCAAACAGATGAAACAAAAGAGCGGCTTGTAATCAACATTTATGAGCAGAATATTCTAAATTTACATTCTGCAGAAATACATAATTTACTGGAGATTTTACTGTAAGGTTTAAAATCTGTTATAAATAATTCAATATGTTCCGCTACATTGGCAGCAGGTGCACACTTGTTACCGATCTCTTACAGATTAATCAAATAATTCCTTGTGTTTTGTAACACAAAATACCTGAAATTAAAAGAAAAATTTACTAATAGATATTAAAGGTCTGAGCAAACAGATGGGGGTGGCGCGGATTAGACGCCTCATTAGTCTGTACGTTTTTTTCTGCAAGCTCCTGAACAAGCAGTCTTGTAGAAATCTTGTTAAGCAATTCCATGAAGTCCTAGTCTACTCCATCTAAGACTAGAACATCTAAAAGGAGTGGACATTACCATAAGATGTC
Organism: Rhinoderma darwinii; assembly: GCF_050947455.1. Classification (NCBI taxonomy): domain Eukaryota; kingdom Metazoa; phylum Chordata; class Amphibia; order Anura; family Rhinodermatidae; genus Rhinoderma; species Rhinoderma darwinii. The sequence goes on along the minus strand of NC_134687.1, from coordinate 600,282,391 downwards.
TCCATTGTAGGCAGAGCAGCAAAAGGAACTTTATGGAGGTTGCATGGCCATATCTGTAAGGCCTGGAACCGCGGGGGCGGAGCAGCAAGGCTCCACAGAGAAGGAGAAAGTGTGTTTGTTCTGGGGTCTGTATTTGATTTAGGATTTATTTATTTGTAAGTCAATGTATATTCTGAGGTCTGGCCTGGGGTATGTATTTATTTTGGGGTCTGGTCTGAATGCAAGATGACCTGGGTGAGTTGAGGGAATCTTTTAGTTTTAAACCACCCGCAGAGTTATGGTGCAACAAAAAATTAAGCAGGACACACAGGAAACAGTTCAACCAAGCTACTCACTTCTCCAGTAAAATGCTTGGCCGTTACAATATGTACTGTATTTAGCTTGGCGGCTCTAAGCTTGAGGTACAGTTCCTTTATTTTACAATATACCAATATAACCGTCTTAGTGGCCCTGTAATATCAAATTAGCTTTTGTTCATACAATAGCCGTTTAGATTCACCAAACCCACTTCTGGTGATGTCCTATACTAGTCTTGATTGTGACGATGAGTTTTATTTCAGGCCATCAATCTACTCCCCACATGGAGCTTAACAATATTAGGCCTTGCTGACAGGAACCAACTGCGGCACAACACCTCTCTGGCGGGAACAACCTTTTTTGTAATCTCTTGGTCTCTAGCCTGCCCTCTTCACAGTGTAGTGCATACAGCGCATCTCACGCTGGCTACGGACTCCCTTGTCACATGGTACTGCCTAACCATCCCAAACACCCCACTACCCACAATGCTAACCCGTGACCATCCTGTCTGAACTGGAACTTTTAGCAACTAGACCACAATAGCAATACAGGTAAAATAAAACATATATACATTATCAGCAAACAGTAGTATGGTGTATACCGCCAAAATATATATCTATCAACTTAAAGAAATATCACCCAACTTTGCAAAAGAAATAATAATTATTATTTATACCTGGGTAGGCTGCCTAACACTTGAATGCAATTATTTTGGTATCCGGTCTGATTAATTCAGGGGTTTTGTCTGTACTTATTTTAAGGTCTGGTTTTATTTTGGGACCTAGCTTATATCGGGGTCTGGGGTCTGGGGTCTGTATTAATTTTGCGGTGTATTGAACGAGTCATGTGTACTACTTTTCAGACACATTGGGTTGGAGGAGTTTGGGGACATGGTCTATATTATTGAATGGGAATATATTAGAAAATTCTGTGTATCGCTTATCAAATTGCCTCCCAAAAAAATTAAACGTTTTCTGCTGAGGACACGTCTCAAAAAATCCAAATGTGTTAGCTGCGGATTTTGCCATAAAGTTTTCCCCTTTGCATTGCAAAGAGTGAATGAAATCTAAGGCCAGATCCGCTGTAAAATTCTATTGCACGTATTATACGCTGCAGATTTTTTCCACTGCATGTGAATAGGATTTATATAATAAAATGTATACATTTTTTTATATCAACATTTGATTAAGTCCCTAGAGGACTTAAACATGCAACCTTTGGATCACTCCCGCGATACACTGTAATATTTATAGACTTTATCGCTACTCTACTACTGCGGCATCTGAGGGGTAAACGCCCAGGAACATTTCCGATACCGGCTGTTGCAGGTGGGTGTTAGTTATTTGAAACAGCCGGCACTCGCCGTTTCTGGCAGAGCATTTTTTTCTAATCTCAATCCCTTTACATTTAGGGCCTGTTCACACAGAGCTTTTTTTGCAGGAAAAAATTCTGCCTGGAAAAATCAGCTCTGGTTTTTTTCAAGTGGTTTTGCACCACACATGTTTTTTGCCACGGTTTTTTTCCTATTTCTTCAAGAGACAAAGTTAAATTCCCCTTCTTTTTTTTTTTTTTTTACTAAAAACGTGGCAAAAAAAACCACATAAAAAACGCGTCTATTTCCATCTCCCATTAATTTCAATGGGGTTTTTGAGGCGGAAAACACCTCAAGATAGGTCATGTCGCTTTTTCCTGCGAGAATTTTTTTTGTTTTTGATGAAAAAACGCCTCCACCTCACATTGAAATCAACGGGAGTCAATTTCGGCCGTTTTTTTACTGCGGTTTTTGACGCGGTTTACGTGGCAAGAACCGCGGCAAAAAACTCAGTGTGAACAGGGACTCAAGTTGAATTATACATCATACTTCTCATCTGGACCACTTGAATTAGACAAACGCCTAATGTCCACGTTTCTGTTGTATATTACTTCTTCAATACCGACAATTAGGGCCACGTTCATGACGTCTCTAAATTTTTATACCTTAACACATCAATAATAACTTATTTATCCATTCATTGCGGTCATTGTAGAAATGTAGATCACATTAGAACTGTAAGTGAATGTGCTAGAAAGCAGAAACATGTGACTAATGTGCCATCTGTTCAACGTCATCAATATGATCAGCTTCTATTATGGAGGGTATTGCGCTAAAACCTGTCCATTTAATAGATTTGATAGAGAGCATTAAAACTTTCTTCATGGGGTATAAATTTAGGGATTTGCCAGAATCGAATAAATGTAAAATCAAATTTTCCAGTCTCATTTCAATTGGGGATAAAATTGATTTAGTACAGGTTGGTTGATAAAACAGATTCTGAAGGCTTTTACACAGCCAATGATAAGGCAAACGAGCGTTTATAGGAAAGCTCGTTCCCAGTCATAGCCCTCTGTAAACAGGGCAACGATTAGCCGATGAACGAGCAAATGCTCGTTCATTGGCTGATCTAATCGTTTATGCAGCACAAAATATTATCATTTTCGGCACCACATTTCCATGTGTAAACAGGGAGATGTGCTGCCGACATGATGGAAACGAATAGTAACGATCGCTTGTCCACACTCACCATAGCTCCTTTTGAAAGGAGCAAAGAAGCGCGATCAACAAGCTGTCTCATTGATCGGCACTCGTTTTTACGGCCCATATTGGCCGGCGTTGTTTGACAGAATTCTCACATTGGAGGGTTTGTAATTACCTCTCCTCACCAAGTGCGAGGACTGTATGTGATCCCTATATATCTGGCTACTGTCAGATGTAGTAAACTGCAGTCAGGGAAATAGCGCCACTCTTGAACATGGACTATATCTGGTATTGCAGCTCTGCCCTATTCCCTTGAATATCACACACGGAGTAGAGTGATGTAATTTCTGTGGGGGGGGGGGCGACAGATTTTCTCATCACAAAACAATGCCTTTAATTTTCAGGTTTTGAGCTTTTTGCTGGGCATACCCTTTAGATACAGTAGGTATCAGCCATATGCTTGTTTAACCGACAGCTATATCTCCCTATAAACATGCATGCTTGACTCACCATATTTATACTTCAATAAAGAGAATAATTTTATTCAGGCATTTATAATTCCAACATGACCAACTTTTCCCCAACTGAAAGCAGTGCCCATACAACTTAGGCTCTACTCACACCACATTTAGCCATATGTATATACAAAGATAAGCCATAACCTTAGAACTACCGACAGGTGAAGTGAATAATATTGATAATCTGGTTACAATGGCGCCCATCATGGGGTTGGATATATTTGGCAGCAAGTGAACTGTCAGTTCCTGATGTTGATGTGTTGGAAAATTAGCAAGTGTAAGGATCTGAACAACTTTGACAAGGGCGAAAAAGTGATGGCTAGATAACGGAGTCAGAGTATCTCCAAAACGGCAGGTCTTATGGGGTGTTCCCAGTATTCAGTGGTTAGTACCTACCAAAAGTTGTCCAAAGAAGGACAGCCGGTAAACCGGTAACAAGGTCATGGGCGTCCAAAACTCATTGATGTATATAGGAAACAAGGCTTTTCCATCTGTTCCAATCCCACAGAAGGGCTAGTGTAGCACAAATTGCTGAAAAAGTTACTGCTGGCTATGAAAGAACGGTGTCAGAGCACATAATGCATTGCAAATTTCTTCATAGCTGCAGCACCGGACAGAGCGCCCATGCTGACCCCGGTCTGCTGCCAAAAGTGCCTACAATGGGCATGTGGGAATAATAACTGGACCATGGAGTAATGGATGACCGTGACCTGGTTTGATGAATCACGTTTTCTTTTTTACATCACATGAACGGCCGGGTGCGTTTGTAACACTTACCTGGGGAAAAGATGGCACAAGGATTAACTATTGGAAGAAAACAAGTTACATAGTTACATAGTTAGTACGGCTGAAAAAAGACACATGTCCATCAAGTTCAACCAAGGGACGGGAAAAGGGAGGGAAAAAATTTCTACACATAGGAGCTAATACTTTTTTGTTCTAGGAAATTATCTAACCCTTTTTTAAAGCCATCTACTGTCCCTGCTGTGACCAGCTCCTGCGGTAGGCTATTCCATAGATTCACAGTTCTCAGAGTAAAGAAGGCTTGTCGCTTCTGCAGGTTGAACCTTTTTTTCTCCAGACAGAGGGAGTGTCCCCTTGTTTTTTTGAGGGGGTTTTACATGGAACAGGATTTCACCATATTTTTTGTATGTGCCATTAATATATTTATATAAATTAATCATGTCCCCCCTTAGTCGTCTTTTTTCAAGGCTAAATAGGTTTAATTCTTTTAATCTTTCCTCATAACTTAAATTCTCCATGCCCCTAATTAGCTTCGCTGCTCTTCTTTGTATTTTTTCCAACTCCAGGGCATCCTTTCTATGAACTGGAGCCCAGAACTGAACTGCATATTCTAGATGAGGCCTCACTAATGCTTTGTAAAGTGGCAATATTACATCCCTGTCCCGCGAGTCCATGCCTCTTTTAATACACGACAATATCCTGCTGGCCTTTGAAGCAGCTGATCGACATTGCATGCTGTTATTTAGTTTATGATCTACAAGTACACCCAGATCCTTCTCAACAAGTGAATCCGCCAGTGTAGCTCCCCCTAGGACATATGATGCCTGCAGGTTGTTGGTACCCAGATGCATAACTTTACATTTATCTACATTAAACTTCATCTGCCAAGTGGATGCCCAAACACTTTGTTTAAATCTGCTTGCAATTCACGAACATCTTCCATAGACTGAACTATATTACATAGCTTGGTGTCATCTGCAAAAATAGAAATAGTGCTATTAATCCCATCCTCTATATTATTAATAAATAAGTTGAATAATAGTGGTCCCAGCACTGAACCCTGGGGTACACCACTTATAACCGGTGACCATTCAGAGTAGGAATCATTGACCACAACTCTCTGGATACGGTTCTTGAGCCAATTCTCAATCCAATTACAAACTATATTTTCTAAACCTATATGTAAAGGATCTGCCAGGCACTACGTCTGTGGATACTCCCAGGATTAATCAGTCGACACCTGAGGCCAGACCTCTTAGACTGACACCGGCTCCCACCAACCAGGGTGGCAGGCTCAGGAGTGGGAGAGCCTATCGCGGCGTGGTCAGTCGGAGTTAGCTCCGCCCCCTGTCCATTTATACCTGCCGTGTTCTCTTCCCCAGTGCTTGTTATTCTTCTTGGATTCCTGGCCCCACTGCTGCCTTGCTCCAGCCTGCTTCTGCCGTGCTTCTGCCTTGCTTCAGTTCCGCTTATCCTGCTTCGCTTTGCCCCTGGCTTGCTTCCTGCTCCGTGCTCTCGTTGGTATACTCCACTACATCCTGATCCTGACTGACTCATTCACCGCTCCGTTTCCTCGCGGCGTTCCGTGGGCTACTGCCCCTTCCCTTGCTTGTTCCCTGTTTGTATTCCCTTGCACTTAGACAGCGTAGGGACCGCCACCAAGTTGTACCCCGTCGCCTAGGGCGGGTCGTTGCAAGTAGGCAGGGACAGGGCGGTGGGTAGATTAGGGCTCACTTGTTCCCTTCACCTCCTTCCTGCCATTACACTATAGTCCTTAATTTACACATTAGACATCTATGAGGGACAGTGTCAAATGCCTTTGCAAAGTCCAAAAGCCCTAAATCCACAGCAGCCCCTCTGTCTAGGCTTCTGCTCACCTCTTCATAAAAACAGATTAGGTTAGTTTGACAACTTCTGTCCTTAGTAAAACCGTGCTTGCTGTCACTTATAATACTATTTTTTGTCACATAATCCTGTATATAGTCCCTCAATAGCCCCTCAAACATTTTCCCCACGATGGATGTTAAGCTTACTGGTCTATAATTACACGGGGAAGACCTAGAGCCCTTTTTGAAAATAGGCACCACATTTGCAGTGCGCCAGTCCCTTGGCACTATACCGGTCACTAGAGAATCTCTAAATATTATAAAGAGGGGGACAGAAATAAGTGAACTAAGCTCTTTAAGAACTCTAGGTTGTAACCCATCTGGTCCCGGGGCCTTGTGCACATTTATTTTATTTAATTTAGCTTGGACCAAGCTATTTTTTGTCAAGTATTGCCCCTTTCACAGAAGGTGTAAGCCATGTGGGATTTAATTTTAGTCGTTTATACTTGTTACCTATAGGAATAAATTTTGCACTATAATAACCCAAAGTAGATTTGAAAATCTCCCATTTATCATTTGTCCCATTATTTTACATTAGTTCTTCCAAGTCTATATCCTGAATTGCAGCCTTCATCCTGGGGAAATTGGCTTTCTTAAAATTAAATGTTTTTGCCCTCCCATCCTGCGTTTGTTTTTTACAGTATAGGTCAAATTTAACTATATTGTGATCACTGTTACCGAGGTTTTCACGAACATTGACGTTCCCAACAAGCTCTGCATTATTAGAAATCACCAGATCCAACAGAGCTTCACCTCTAGTCGGGTCTTCCACAAACTGGCCCAGAAAATTTTCCTGCAACAGGTTGAGGAAAGGTCTCCCTTTTTCCGTTGAAGCCGAACCATGACACCAATTAATATCCCGGAAATTAAAATCTCCCATTATCACTACAGTACCCGCCTGTGCAGCCCGCTCCATCTGTTTATATAGCTGACCTTCCATCTCCTCAGTTATATTGGGGGTTCTATAGATTACACCAAATGTAATTTTTTCAGTGTTTACCTCCCTTTCTAGTTCCACCCACAAGGTTTCAACCTCCTCACAGTACTCACCCACTATTGTCTCTTTCACACTCGCCTTCATATCATTTCTCACATACAGACATACACCACCGCCTTTCCTATTTGTCCTGTCTTTCCGAAACAGTGTAAAACCCTGTAGATTTACAGCCCAGTCATGTGAAGAGTCCAGCCATGTTTCAGCAACACCAACTATATCTATATTTTCTTCCAGTACCAAGGCCTCCAGCTCCCCCATTGTGCTTGCTAGACTTCTGGCATTTGTGAACATACACTTTAACTTGCATTTCAGTTTTTCACTTTTATTATCAGAAATGTGATTTGACATTATTTGGGCATTTTTATTTACACTGCTGTTTTGTAACTAAAGGATCTCCTTATCCTGTTGTCTAGTCCTCTCCCCACATTCTGTTTCTCCCCCTCCAGTATAGTCTGACCCCTCTCTAACCTGGCTACCCCTTTTTTTCTACATTGACCTCCCTCCTCAGCCCTAGTTTAAATACTCCACCACCCCAGCTAGGATTCTCTCCACCAGCACAGCAGACCCCCTTCCATTTAGGTGCAAATCATCTGCAGAATACAGTTTGTACCCCCAATGAAAAAAGTCAGCCCAGTGCTTTAGGAACCCAAATCCTTCTCCTCTACACCAAGACTTAAGCCATGCATTTAACTCCCTGAGTTCCCGCTGTCTTTCCTGTGATGTGCATGGCACAGGCAGTATTCCTGAAAATACAACCTTGGAGGTCCTTCCCTTCAGCTTGTAGCCTAGTTCTTTAAAATTATTCTTAAGGTTCCTCCACCTACCATTTATTCTGTCGTTGGTACTGACATGGACCACGACAGCTGGATCATCACCAGCCCCTCCCAGCAATTTGTCCACCCGTTCCACCACATGCCGAACCCTGGCACCAGGGAGACAGCAAACCATTTGGTTGAGGTGGTCTTGGCGACAAATTATTCTATCCGTCTTCCTGATTATAGAATCCCCTACGACTATCAATTGCCTTGGCTTACCTGCATTGCCATCCTGCCGACTTCTAGCTGGGCTGTTCTCCCAGCTGTTAGGGAGATTAGTATCCACTAGGGCTGCCATTTCTGAGACTGACACCCTCGCATCATCATCCAACTTGGCAATTTTGCTTGGAATGTCAGAAACCGGATCGGCCTTCCTTTTCTTTGACCCCTTTCTACTGCCCCTAACTACATTAACCCAGCTACTTGCCTGATCCTGCTCACCCATGTCTTCACCCTCCAGTTCTAACCCACTAACTGCATTCTCCGTGAGCAGCATGCTTCACTCAAGATTGTCTATTGCCCTCAGTGTTGCATTTTGCTCCTCCAGATCTCTAATGCGAGCTTCCAGGTGACCAACATGCTCACATCTGCCACAGAGGTATTCACCCTGGAACTCCGGCTCCAGTCGTGCATACATATGGCAAACTGTGCACTGAAGAAAACCTCCAATCTTGCTGGCCATTATCCCAGTTACAAAAAAACAGCGAACAGTTGTTAATGCAAAAAGAATAGAAGAGTACTTACTGGGGCTTTAACTCCTCTTTTTAAATCCGGTTTTTGTAACTCCACTTGATATACAAACCACTTGTTTTACAAGCCCACAGAGCAGGCTCCACAGAGTACTGAGGCCTAATTTATACCACCTGGGACCAGCTAACACCTCCCCCTGGTCAGCTGCAAAGAAAAAATGGTTTTAAATTATGTCACTTTTGCAAACTTTTTAGCAAGCAAGCAATCAATACATATATCACATACAATGGCCCCCCACTTTGTCACACACCACACAGTAAGTCAATCCGGTTTTTGTAACTCCACTTGATATACAAACCACTTGTTTTACAAGCCCAAGTTGGTGGAGGCAGTCTGGCGCTCTGAACAATGTTCTTCTGGAAAATCTTAGGTCCTGGCGTACGTGTGGATGTTACTGTGAAGCATACAACCTACTTAAACATTGTTACCCCTTCATGGTAACAGTATTCCATAATGGCAGTGCCCTCCTCCAGCAGAATAATGTATTCTGCCACACTGCAAAAATTGTTCATGAATGGTTTGAGGAACATGACAAAGTTCACGGTGTTGACTTCCCAATGACCCAGCTCTCAATCCAATCTGTGGAATGTGCTGAAAGAACCTGGCCAATCCACGGAGTCCCCACCTCGCAATTTACAGGAATTATAGGATCTGCTTCTAATGTCTTGGTGCTAGATACTATAGGTCATCTTCAGAGGTCTTCTGGAGTCCAATGCCTTGAACAGGTCAGAGCTATTTTGGCACTGTGATGTAATTTTAATGTTATGGCTGATCGGTGTATCTGTTAACGTATACTCAGTTGGCTGTATAATAAACCCTCGATTGCAGTTTGCAGGCATACAAACACAATCATACTATAACAAACCCAGCAATAAGGTCAGCAGTCATCTCATTCCATACTACCATGGTGTCGTTGATATGGTCAATAAGAAAGTATGTGTTGCATACATGTATGAAATTACACTTTCTTATGCTATATAGCTTTCTCTCTCTCTTTAAAGCTGATAAAAACTTTATTAAATCTATTCCCTCCTTTCAATTCAAAATGTATCCATCCAGTCCTTCACCACTCTTTATGTAAATTTCCTCTGTACGCCCCAGAGGAAGCCAGAAGGGTGACACTAATCAGGTAGTTAGTAGCTGAAATGTGAGACCAACATTTATTGATGTGTATTTTTACTTTCTAACAATTAACACACAATTGTTTGAAGCCAGAGTAGGTCTTTGCAGGTATCCATTATGTTTTTCCCCTTTCACGCAGAACTGCCAGTGTTACGTTCAGGTGGAGGATTGAAAGCAGTGGACTAGAGGGATAGCATTTAAACAAAAACATCAAGATGAGTATTTGCAAAAGATATCGGACCCTTTTAACCATTAAAGGAGTTCTCATAATCATTTATATATTCACATGATCGGTGATAAATGTCTGATAAGTGGGGGTCCGACCGAGAAAGAGTTGGACCACCATTCTCATGATCAGTAGGGGTCTTTGCAGTCGAGCTACCACCGATCAGACATTTGTCACCTATCCTGTGAATAGTTGATAAATCAGAATTATGAGAAAAACATCCCGTTAAGAACCTACGTTAAAGGTATATGATGAGAGGATCCGCCAAACGCAGGCTCCTAAGAGCTTAAACTGGTTGGTGGATACTGTGGTAAACACATCAGAAGACTGGAGCAAAACTTTTTCATCTTAGTAGCAGCTGCTGGAAACCTTATTTCGATCTTTCTGGTATATTACCTAGAGCAGGGATCAGCAACCTGAGGTACTGCAGCTTTTGTGAAACTACAACTTCAAGCATTCTTCGATAGCCAAAGGATTTAAAACCCGAGTCATTAGCCATCAGGGCCTTGTGGGAATTGTAGTTTAACGGCAAGAATGCCAAAGGTTGCTGGCTCCTGAACTAGAACAATATACCTCAACTCCAGTCCTCAAGTACCCCAAAAGCAGTCATGACTTGAGGATGTGCTAAAGAGCTGGGAAATATGAAGGACAACTTGAAAATGTGACCTATGTGGGTAATTGAGGAATAGTGTTGAAAATCACTAGGACATTCATTTAAAGAGTGCCTATTGATTGAGAAAAACACAAAAAGTGACAGTAGATTATATAACACTTTTCTGAAATACATATTAGTATTACAGGTCACAGGCTTAATACTTTCATTTCAGCATAGTAGTGTCAAAATCAGATTACCTTTTTCCATGGGAGGTGCAAACTGTAAGGGGAAGGAGCAGATTCTATACAGCATCTGAATGGTAAAGTGGAGCCGTGTGCTCAGATCTGGCCAGGGATCAATTCACCGTCTACTCTTTTTTGTCAGTTTGCTGGTTCATAGAATGGGAGAATTTGCTTCCCTATTTTTCTCCTAAATTCACCAAAAGCAAATTTCAAACCTGGTGAATTAATCCTCCAATGCCTCGTAATAACCGGTAAAATCAGGAGAACATTTTCCTCACCTCCAGCCAAAAGCCTGAACTTTTCTTCATACAGAAACAGAATATGGTTATTTTATCAGCCATCTAATAACATTTCCTTGTGTATTACGCAGTCCAACTAGAGAAGCAGTTGATTGCGTCAAAAAACTGGAACCCTTTCAGAACGGTGATGCAGACGGAAGCTATGATTTCCGTTTAACTTTCTATTGTGGGGTTCCCCCCAAGGAAAGCTTTGATTTAGGCCCTATGCACACACCCGTAATTTTGATTCGCAATTACGGACCAAAATACTGATCCATTCATTTCTATTGTCAACGGACACCCTTCCCGTATATTTACGGGGCGGTGTCAGAGCCGTAAAAAGCATCTGTAAAAAATAGGACACGTCCTATTTTTTTATTTTACGGACCGTGCACCCATACCATATAATGGGAGCCAGGACCACAAATGCGGGTGACTGTTCGCGTCCATCTGTTCCTGTAATCACGGGCCGTGCACATGGCTACGACAGTGTGCAGGGGGCATTAGAGAAAAGCTATTACGGTCTATTCACACAGTGTGGTCAAATTGTGATTTATTGCTGCAATTCCTGCAAAATATGAGCACGTCGTCAAATTCCCTTTTTCCATCCCTTCCTTTTCCCCATCCCTTAGTTGAACGTAATGGACATATGTCTTTTTTTTCAACCTTACTAACTATGTAACAGATGCCTTTATGTGTAACCATCAATGAGATATCCTTGGACCTCGACTGGTAACCACGATCAAATATATTTCTTTTAAAAAATAACATTTTGGGAAAATTGTACAATTGTTGGAATCCCTGGAAAATAGATCATACAAGACCATTAAAAATTAAATAAAAAAATCTTGTCAAATAAAATCAAAGAATCCACAATGTAAATTAGTCTGAATTGAATTCATTTAATTTCACACAATGAATAACATATGAATAGGATTATTATTTTTTTTTGTTTTTTGTTTTAGTTAAGTGCTCTATACTGCTAACCTGATTTGGTAGCAAAAAAACTGAGCTTTCTTTTAGAAAAAAAAATAAGTTTAAAAACCAACATCTAGGATCATGACGTAGCATGACAAGAAAGCATGCCTGATGTACCTATGCATCATATAACAGCAATTTCATATTCATTTTGTAGGGTTTTTTTTTTCAGTTTTTTTTAAATGTACAAAAATGCTTCATGAATAAAAACTGTTACAAAAAGAACATTTCAAACAATGTACAAGTTTCTTCTTGCCTCTATATTCAATAAAATACAAATACATTTTTTTTGTTCTAAAATATGTTTACATACAATCAAAGTAGAACATGCAAGTACACTTTAAAAAAGGCTTTTAAAAACCACTTATGAATACAAACTAAAAATTAGCCAGCACGACTTGTAAAACAATTTTGTGCCCCGTTCTTTTTTTTCCTTAAATATATACATATATAACATTTCATGTGCATTACTTAAGAAATAGCTTAGAAAAAAACAACAACGTGGGACTGAAACGTAACACCCCCACGTTGATAGATTGGCAGCTCATTCACTATATATCATCGATATAATGTCTTCCTTTCCTTGTAGTGTAAATATAGACATATATGGGAATTATTAAACGGAGAAGGGGAGGGTAGTGATGTGCTTTTGAATTAAATTGGGAAATGCATTTTATTTAATGAGAAAATCATTGATCAATAGACAACTGAGCCTGTGAGTAAGCTATTGATGAAAATAAAAAAAATTAAAAAAAATGAATAAAATTAGATATTTGGAAAATTACACCAAAATTAAAAATTAGAGAATTTTAGGGACATGCAAAAGATCTGCACTGAATACATATGTAGCAAAACTCAAGAGCCCACTTTGTCACCCTTGAAATGTATATGCTGAATATACGAGTTGTACACTTGAGAACTTCCTATGATATGGATATCCAGCCTGATCGTAACCCTAAATCTTTAATTTCTATTAAACAAAACCCTAAATGCAATAACACTGTTTGAACCTATTTTAACTCATTAGCATGCTCATTATATACAATTAACAAAAACGTTCCTTGTACTCTGCAATGGGTTACCGGCATAGATTAAACTTTGAAGCAAAAATATGTGACTAAGTCTACATGCTAACACAGATCAGTAAGAACTGCCTAAAAAGACACCCATCCTAAAAGAAAATTACAGCTATATGAGAATTTACGGCGCATCTTTAGTGCATACATCGTAACCAAATTGGTCAAGGAAAAAATAAAATTACATGGATGATTAGAATTTGTTGGAACCAAATTTTTGAATGTATAAAATAGTCATTAATCTTGCACCTGAGATTGAGAGCCACCTGTATCACAAGTCAAACATAATTTTCTCAAAAATATTCACTATGGAACTGGTCATGCCATGATTTATTAAATTCTAGATCTCTGTGGCCCTCGGGCTCCTGTAAATTATTATTTATGGCTTTCAAAATGGCCCAAGAAAGTGTATCACGGTCTTTAGGAAACTCAAGATGTATGTGAAGAAGATGATCATGCTTCGATATTTTAATAAAGTAACAGACTCCTTCAAAGCTTTAAGAAGGCCAGTAATGATTTACCTGAAGATCATTATGTCCTCTTGCTCTCAATTTTTATTATGACTCAAGCAATTTTAAAAAAAAAAATAGAATTAATTTATATTATAGATAAGCGTCCAGTTCCTTTATTATTTTTTTTATTGATAATACAATATTTTCTAAAAGAAATCTGGCATTACTTTTTTTTTGGCTTAGTGCAAAGAGACGCACCAAATTCTATAAATACACTGCAAAAACTGAAAATTATATTTTTTTAATTCAATTTTTACAACTACCGGACTCCTCTCTATGGCAGAAGATATAGGAAAAGCAGGTTGATTTATGGGAAATCTATAAAAGGTCAGGCTAAAACCACAAAATGAAAAATACATTTCTAAGTGCAATTATTTTTATTTTAACAGATACAAGGAACCATCTTAGATTACGTTCTTAAATTCTACTATTGAAAAAAAAACAGTTCATAATGTAAATAAAGTATTCTATGGTTGACCAGGGATGCTGGGACTTTTATATAAACTGAAGAATTACTATTAGGATTACTATTAAATGTAGTGTGTTTAATTTAGGTGCCTGCTACCATGTAATCCAGATTCAATACAATCAATTTGGGTGGGAGTCCTTATAGATTTTTGTATTTTTTTTCTTGGGCCTTAAAATCAATTGCTACGTTTCAGATTGGAACTTTAAATCAATAGCTAACGGACCAATAGACAGACTTTAAGTCACAGACAGTTTGCAATCATGCAGACTGAAAAATGTTATAATTACATTATATACAACAGAAGAAAAAAATAAAAATGTATTAAGGCAACCACATCAGGATTCCTTCTTCCCAATGTGGCTTAAAGTGTGAACAATTGCAGTTATGATATCCTATAGTTTTAAGATAAGAACACTTGCTCCACTGTAACAACTATCAATAGATTCGTTATTATTCTATTAGTTGTTCAGGTATACAGCCTTTTCGGTAATTGCTTAAATAAAAAAAGAAAATTATTTAAAAAAATAAAATTGGTAAGACACTGCACCTCTTGGATACAACATTATCCTATGTTGTGGTTAAGGTGCAATACAGGGGTAATGTCTAAAGAAAGAACAGAAAAAAGTGGGTGGGGTCCTGCAGCATCCAAAAATTATGCTCAAAGCTTATTGGTTGACAAATTATCTGCATAAAGATTTGATATAATAGAGTTAACTTAGGTGTGTGTTAAACTTTGTCCAGTTTCAAAGGAAAAATAAAAATAAAAAGGAGAATAAAGGAAATAGCCAGTCTCAAGTCATGAAAGGCTCATCGAAATGCACCAAAGCAAACCCACCCTTGCGTCATGACCTGGATGAGTATCTACAAAGTATATAGTGTAGATAAACATGGAGAATCTTGGTTTTTTTACACATTCATTTGCTAAATTACACTATGGTGGTGGCAATATGGGGGACTTTATAAAATAAAAAAAATAAAAATGTAAAAAAATATTTACCATTCCGTTGGTGCCCCTCCCCCTCCCCATTTAGACTGGCTACTTCTATTACCAGAAATCTCTTATACTGCTAGTGAAATTGTTCAGACCTTTTTTTGAGTCCCGGAATGGAGGAGAATATATCACTACCCTAAAATATAAAGGTACATATTCTGAATACCCAACACAGGTTGTCTTTTCCACTAATGACAATAAAATACAGTAAAGCATGAAGGTACAAGTTTGAAGTCTAGTGCCAAGAGATTTGTACATTTACTGTAGTACAAAGCAATTATTTTGTAATGTTAAATGGGGGACAAAAATAGCTGCAGCCGTTTCAAGGGGGTTATACCCTTTTACATTAATTGTCAGCCTGATTATCAAATGAAACAGAAGTCTGTAGTGATCTCAGGGGCTATTTTCAGATTCCCCTCGTCTCTTCCGGTGTCTTTTTGTCTTCACCTCTTCCTCAATAAATTTCCTCTTCCCGTTTCTTGGCACTCGAGAATTTTGAGTTTCTCTTGCCATATGTATGACTGCTTCAATGGTGTCCATTACTGTGTCTTTGTTTTTCTGATCTGGTTGCTGTGAATTAAACTTTTGACCTCGTTTGTTGGGGAGGTCAACACATTTCTCCAGAACAGGCATTTGGTCTCTAGAGTCATCGTCAAACAAGACTGGTTGCTTTCTTGGGCGACCTCTTCGCTTCTTCACAAAGTTATTGCCAGTCTTGGATTGTCTCTGTAATCTCTTGGCCTTTAGGATTTTGTTCACATGATCCATATTCTTTTTGGTGGACAGAATTTTGTTGTAGTTGCACATTTTCCTCACTTCGCCCTGGATCGCTTCAATCTCGCATCTTTTGAAACGATTTCGTAGTGAGGCATTGGCTGTAAAGAAGAAACAATTTCTTATGAGTTGGATCAACAAAACTAAAATTTATGGCTGTATTTAAAGGAATACCCTAGGCAAAACAGATATGAAGTGCTATACTTAATGCAGTGCCTGAAGGGGCGGAGCATGACACAGATTATTTTTGTTATGATCTTTGGTGTACTTTGAATCCTTAGTGTAATGACATAACACAGTAGGGAGCTTTATCAGAACTGGTATAAAGAAAAATTAGAGGAGTTGACTAGAACAACCAGTCAAATTACTTCATAGGCAACTGCTTCACTTTTCATTTGCATTAATTTTTAATTGATCTCACATTGAGTTGGGTGTTTGTTTTTCTTTTTAAAGAATTGCGTACAATAACTTAGACTAGAGATTTTAAACCATATAAGCTGTATTGGCCCTTTAACCACAGATCCACGTATGGCAGAACAGAAGGTGTTTTTAGCTTAATAAGCTGTGGGATGTGTCAATGATATCTATGTGCACTCTGTGCATCTGTTCTCTGCACTGGCCGGTAGATGAAGATCCTGAACGAAGGATCAGCCCCCCTATTAACTAGGAATTCCCTACAAAGGTATTAGAAAACAAGTTTTGTAAACCAAGCAATACCTTTAACTATTATGGTTTGTACTAAACCACTGGGTTAATCCCATTTCTAACCACTGGGAGTGCTATTAAGGGGAAATATGTCCATGAGCATCTCATGTACATATAGTACAATAATCGAAGGCATTATTGTACATATAATACATTACCTTAAATGGGTTGTTTTAACGAAGACCACATGCATATAAACACAAGAGGAGGGTCCCCTGCCCGGGATTCCCTGTACAAGTCAGAGTGGTTCGCGTTCTGGCAAACTCGAGCTGTCCGTGTATTACATGGACGGCCATTCATCTGAATGGCCGGCATTTAATACTACAGACTACGATTCCCCCCCCCCAAAAAAAAATAAATAAAAATCAGCTGCTTGCCGGGGCTGGCGGGAGCTGGACCTGCAGTGATCAGGTGAGACTATCCCTTTAATGTGTGTCAATACAGAAATTAATTGCCATTATTTATCAAGGACAATGTTACATCTAAATGAATTAGATCTCTGCCATCAACGGCTAGGGGCCCATACATATGTTTTGGGCTCCTAACAGTTTGATACACAGCTTGGATCTCTTAACATTTATAAAGAACATGCCATGCAAACAAATGAGAGAAAGATTGAGCCAGCTGTTCTAGAGTAAATAAGGTCGTTCTATCTACTGTGGTCCACTGAATAACAAAATATACATCCCATATGCCAACCAAAACTGCCGGTATCCGTGCGTTCCAATAACTGCGCCCAGTTATATATTAAAGGTTAAAAGTAAAGTTTGGTCTTAATTAGTTGAAACTCATTATGCATTTTATCAGTTTGTTTTGCCTAGGGGCATTCTGAAGGAAAGATCTTGTATTCTGAATAACATCTGGGCTCAGACTGCAGATTTCTTTTCAGTGAAGACGTTTTCAAAGAGATCTTCATTAATTACAGGAAACTCACGATGCAGTCCAATTTCCCCATTAACAGTTTCTTGTATATTTCACCAAATTATCCCAACATCTGGACTGCAGATAAATACCAACATTTTCATTCGCACTATTTAAAGATTTTATTTTTTTTAAATTCCGGAGCACATGCACATTTTTCCCCACATGCATATTTTGAATATCTAGAATACTCTGTATTGCTATAAACCGGCTAATATAGTGGCAAACAATAGCAGACATCTAATTGATGGTTAATCCAAATACATGATGATTATTACATCAAATTTTTCACCCTCCATTTACTATTATGGTGTCACAGGATGATATGGTTGATTTAGTGAATTTATACAGGATTAGAAAAACATGGCTGCATTCTAACAAAAACAGTGCCACATCTTTCCACAGGTTGTGTGTGGTATTGCAATCACTTCAATGGAGTCCAGTTCCAATACGAGACACAACCAATAGTTAAAATAAAAAACTTGGCTACTTTTTTCCATTAACCCTTTTATCAGCCTGTATTCAAGATGTAACACACATAACACATATGGTTCTACTAATCAAAACTTGACGTAAAATAGATCCCTGCACTGGTTATGTAGAACGCCAGGGGGTCCGGGAAGGGGCTTATTTATAGGTGATGCAGAGACTGCGGTCGTACCTGGGCCCTGGAGCCTAAGGGTAGCCCAAAAAGGTCTCTGCACCGTACGAGGAGACTAGTACTATAAATGATGTGTGATAGTCAGAACATACAGGAGTGTTTATTGTCTAAAATACCTTGGGCACAGTACTCAAACAAAATCTCACTTCTATAACTCATACTGACCTGACTCATTGGATGATGAAAAGAAGGTTAAGAGGGGGTTTGGAGGCACGGATGCAGATTCTGCTGCTGGCTTCCTTTTGGTCATATTGTTGGAAGAAGTAGTTTCACTTTTATTATGCTGCGACAACGGATCAGATTTCTGATGAGCACTCGTTAAACCTGAAAGATGAAAAAAGGAACACAAAGAAAAAAATCAATTTTGATGTAAGAACGTATGTAAAACGTTTGCATCATAAGCAATAATTAGTTCAATAGCCAGTCATGGAAAAATGTAAGAGCTAAAGGAGATGTGCATTCTTTTGGTGGTAAAAGATCGTTTTTTTAAATATGGTGGGAGAAAAACTTCTCCAAAAACTTTACCCAAAATTTTAAGGGAGTCAGTCACCACTTTTGCCCCCCCCCCCCCATACAACTAGATAGTTGTAGAGGAAACAAGTTGTATCATCTATGTCAGCAATCAAACTGCAACACTAGGAAAATCAACTTTTAATCCTCACGTGCCGTATGCGAATAAAATATGTCCGACTTCTCCACTGTAAACACTCCCCAACCCATCCCCACTGATCGAGTGACTGCTCTAGCGTATAGCACATAATGACACAGTAGACCACAAGCGGCGTCACTCAAGAGAAGAGTGTAGGGGTTGGAGAGGTTTACAGCAGAGAAGTTTGGACTCCTCACGTCTCATTACCATACGCGAGTGAGGATTAAAAACAAATTTTCCTAGTGCTACTTGTAATTTAATCGCCGCCATCATAATGATAAAACTGGTCTCCTCCATACCTATCTAGCGGTGTTAGGCTCTCTTCACATCTGTGTCGGAGGCTCGATCACCCATTTTGGTTGGCAAAATGACAGGAAACCCAATAGAACCCATTAAGCTCAATGAGTTCCGTTGGTTTCTTTCATGCGACGGAGCCGGTGCTACCATTTCTTCCATTATTCTGTTCCTCTGATGGAACAAAATAACTTAAATTGTAGCGCAGATATGAACATAGCCTTAGTAGTGTGGGAGACCAAAAGTGGTGCCATACTTCCTTTAAACTACAGTGTTTAAAAATAATAAGACACAAATCAAATATGGTTTATACCTTATCACCAGATAAAATGCAAAATCTCACTACTATTTTTTGCCCAATATTTAAATAAAAACGTCTCCAAAAACACCACCCCTTTGAGAAGACCATCCCTGATCTAGACCCGATTTTTCTTGACCAGATTTAGTTTTGGCTTCTTCTTTGAGAGATCAAATTTGCAATTTTGGGTGATCGAGTTTTCAGTCTTCATTTTAAAGCACCAATATATTCCATTATCCACATGGTTCATGTTTGCATTAAAATAATATATAGATGCTGCCATACAATGCATAAACGTCTGTATAATTAGCTTGTGCAGTAGATTCTGCATTTATGATAAACTAGTGACAGGGTCTGTTAACAGGTCTTCATACTGTTTTAGCGGAGAAGAAATTTGTTATACGAATACATTTAAACTAACCAGAGAAATGACTCTCCATCTCGAATGACCTATAGACACAATTATTCAAATATTTACAGATGGGAACGCACTTGTAGTCCTTACATATAAATAGACTATAACTTCAATTTGAACATCACTTCACATATTAAATCAACATGATACCCAGTATAACATCCCCATGGTATAGATTAGAATGATTCCAAGCTAACGTTGCTTTTAGAGGACGTCCAAAACTCAATTACTGAACATATGTTACCAGTCTAAACTCAATGTTTACATATTAAAGACAATCGACTTGTCTCTCCCGTGGACTCCCTTCAGCTTTGATACAACTAGGAGGCCCTTCCCCTCAATACACATATTAATGGTTAGTTGCTTGCTTCCATGGATAGGAGGGATGAAGGTTAAACTGATCAGATATGAGTATCCTTGATAGGTCGAGGCATCTAACAGGCGTACTATTGACTAAAAGAGATGTTCGAGGAGAAGAGCTTTTTGAGGTCCCTCGAGGTTAAGGTGATATTGAGAAAGAAAAACCACTTTATAGCATTAGTGGGGTCACCTACAAGTAGTGAGTACATGGGGTTTAAAAGGAGAAGTACTAGTGTGCTATATTTCTTTTTAACACCTACATACATCCTTAGTGGTGGTGGAATGCTCAGGTATACAAGGCCCATCAAGTTGCCCAATGTACACACGAACGTAGATAATCCTCTGCCCTATGAACCACAGCTAAATTTACTTGGCCAACC
Organism: Rhinoderma darwinii; assembly: GCF_050947455.1. Classification (NCBI taxonomy): domain Eukaryota; kingdom Metazoa; phylum Chordata; class Amphibia; order Anura; family Rhinodermatidae; genus Rhinoderma; species Rhinoderma darwinii. The sequence goes on along the minus strand of NC_134687.1, from coordinate 600,261,923 downwards.
GTCAGGTCCCTCAGGCAGATGGTCTCATTTAGTGTTATGCAGTGATTAGGACTAAACACTAATAATAGGACAATGATGCAGATCACTGAGGAGAACCACAGTGAGGAGATTACAATTTTAAAATTGATCATAATGATATAATTTTCAATCCTAAACCCTAAACATTTTCCTCTGGTATTAAATTAAGTAGACATCATAATAAAAAGTAGTACAATTATCCATAGGCTCTTTAATGTAATTAAATGGCTTGTAATATAATAAAATTCTAATTAACTGGGCACTTGAAATTATGGAACTCTGGCTGGTGTAGAAGAAAAGGCATCAGATACGTGTGGCAGACCATTAGGTGCTGGCCCTGATCCTTATGTACAATGTCAACATATTGTTCAGTGGTGTACACCATCACCATCAGTCCGTGTCCCCAGGAGCTCACAATCTAATCTCCAAATCTCATACACACTATGGCCAATTTAGTAGCAGATCTATCAACCCATCCTGTTTATGTTTTTGGAATGTGAGAGAAAATTGGGAAAAATTGGAGGAAAGATCAACATGGGTAGAGCATACAAACTCCATGCAGGTATTGTTCTTGGTTGGATTTGACCCATTGAAACGGAGCAAAGCACTCAGCTACTTTGTTATCCTGAACAGGTGTTTGAGAATTCATGTTTCAAAAAAATCCTAAAATCTGCCATATTGACCTCCTGGATGCCAGATTAATAGTAGGTAGGAATAGTAAATATTGGTTATATTCCATTCTAACAACGGATTTGCTCTTCAAGTTCCCAACCATCAAAATATAAAAACAAGATAAGTATATGGATACTAGAAGAAGCTGTTTTTGTGGAAAGATTGACTCAACAAAAGCAGTTGGAACAGAATGGCAATATAATGGCTGTTGCTGAAAGTCTCGATTATTCATTTCATCTCCATTAATCTTGTAGAAACCAGATGATGGATTCTGGTAATAACACCTGTCACCATAAAGTGCTGCGAAGATGAGGTTTTATTGCAGGGCTGTCATACATGCCTTTGACATTACATGTTTAAAAAGGTACAGTGTGTAGGGATTCTTCCAATAGATCACACCAGGAGCGAATATAATTTATCACATCTAAAACCGTTATAACGTGTAAAGACTAAATTATTTCATATACTATAAAAGGAACGAATTGCGTTCACCTGCGTGACAAGTCGGAGAGGCAAAAAAGGAGTTCCACCCAAAATATATATTTAATACGGTAAAAAAAAGTGGTTTAGGAGAGCCCTCCTCATCTCAACATCATCTTGACTTTTAAAGTCTGATCAAGTCTTCCAACATCCTAAATATTATTACTGACTTCAGCTCATTGGGAAAGAGGGATTGTTCCCAAGCAGGCACCTCATGAACACACACTCATTGGGATAGCTAGCAGAAAGGGCTATACCCAAAAAGTATTTGGGTAGAATTCTAAAAGCGCAGAGAGGACAAACATACCATTCAAGCCAATAAAATACAAACTTTAGAGACGTCAATGTAATGCCAACATGACCTACATCCATGAGTTATATCATGGTCGTGGTTAAAACATGACCTACATCCATGAGTTATATCATGGTCGTGGTTAAATAGCTTCTTATGAAAGTAGCTCGTGTGTGTTATCGGAGATTAGGAAATTAAATTGTAAATCCCACCAAGGATAGGGACCGATTTAAATGATGAACCACTGTACAGAACTGCAGAATATGTTGTCGCTATATAAAAAAGCAGCATAAATAAATAATTCATATAAATCAATTGCACATTATGGATGTTGTAATAATGTAAGCTAATAAACACTGAGAAATTCCTATGGTCCAAAAGAGGAAATATATATAACAGAAATATCAAGTCTGGCAGGAAGCCTTGGGAGGTTCTTGAAAAGGTATTTGGAGGACCTGTTGTCAACATGGAAAAAGGATTATGAAAACATCCCATAGTTGGCAAATAATTAAAGACTACTATCTTATGATAAAAGAACCGGTAATGAACCATTTCTGGTAATTTATTCAGTTCTCTGTACAAACCCACTACATCGGGGCTATATTTTCATTGTACGTTTTAAGTAATACGCAGCTTTTAATCTCAAGAGCTCAACATTTTACCTTGTTCACACTAAACCTTCTAAGTAGAGTCATTACACAACTCCCACCCGCCCCCATCTTCTTCATGTCAAGCCACTCACTTAGAAGAACGAACACGCTGATGAGAGCTTTGAAACCCTCTCAGGAATTAGATGAGCACTGAGATAGTGATGAACTCCCAGATAATAAACCCACAAAGCTCATTCCGGCAGACTGATCAATTTCAGTGTGTCCAGAGGCATCGCTCCTACCACGGACTCCCTTCTCCTAATACTAATAAAAATGAACTTTAACATTGCACAATACAAGACACTCGCTCATTAAGAAGACGATACGATATGACCCAAAACCGTAATTATTCTACTTATTTACTTCGACTCTTCACTGGAGGTTGCTGCAAATTAAGCTTCATTTAATTGGTTAATGTCAAACCGAACTAGAAAACTCAGTCAGCAGCACACGTAAAGAGATTCTGCAGTCCAAATGACTTGGCAACAAAAGCCTTTTTGTTTTTTCGAAAGAATGACACGTCAAACCCTACTTAAAAGGGTTTTCCTATCAGAGACATTTATGACATAGCCACAGGAGCCCTCACCTATCTCTAGAACGGGGCCCCCTAAACCCGGTTATAATCCTCTGTGATGTGGCTGAATCGTGTGATTTCTGACCATGAATTACGGAAACAGCGTAGCCCGCTGAGCTACGCTGTTTCCGTAACTCCCATAGTAGTGAATGGCAGTTACGGAAGCAGCGTAGCATGCGTGCTACGCTGTTTCTGTAACTTCCATTCAGTTTTCTGGGACTTATGGCAACAGCGTAGCTCAGCGGGCTATGCTATTTTTGTAATTCTTGGTCGGAAATCACACGCTTCAGCCACAACACAGAGCGGTATATTAGAGGGTCCCGTTCTAGAGATAGGTGTAAGTTCCATATGTGGGACCCGGACCTGACATTTATGACATATCCTGCGGATATGTCATAAATGTCTCTGATGGAAATCTTTATAGATTTATAGATTTATTTATAGATTTATTTGATTTGGAGCCTGTTCTGGGCTCCAGATGATCTTGCCAACTGGAAGACTCTACAGGTGGCCACACAGTTTACTATAAAGACCACAAGAGGACACCATGTCCCCTATGTCTGCTGGAGATGGTCAAAAAATATGCGCTGGTAGACCAGAGGGTGTTCTGGTAGTACACGGATGTTGGAAAAAGCACCAACCATCTCTCTAAAAAAGCTGTTTTCTAGACAAATTGCAGACTAAGTAAGATGTAGAACAATACCTAAGAATTATGCAAAGCAGACCAATCTGGACCCAACTAGTCTAATATCATAATGGGGGTTTCATTGTTTTAAACTCCCTAGGGTCCCTATGTTTCAAAATAATTTCTGACAATAGCTGCGGCAGTGCCAAGAGCTGGATGCCCCTTTAAAAGGAATTGCTCCCACTGGGAAACAAGTTCTTAGAATGAAGTCGAACCTACAATCAATTGATCGCAGAGGTTCAAGATTTTCTAACCACAAGGGGATGCTCTGTGGGGATGATCATTACCTTGTTGTAATATATGTAGCAATATAAGGCATTGCGTTCACCAAAGCAGAGTTGCTCTTTGCAGTGGATACATCCATAGGGATCTATTTAGGCATCGCTTACAGACCCTTGAGATCAGCACTTGGAAACTGAATTTGAACACACGGTATACTAGAAACATTAGTGCACTACATGTGCTCTGTTATTTTAGCCTTAGCTTTATACAATTAGAGAGCCCCTTTAAATATTGCTCTCCTACCTGTTCAATTAACATTTTTAAAAAATTAATAAAGAATAAAAAATAATTTAAAAAAAAAAGTTACTGGACTGAAGCTATAGAACTATATAACTAAATATATATAACCAAACAAATTAAATGGGTGTAATTAGATGCTTATAGATAGCGCATCTAAATAAAGGTCTTAAATACTTATGGAACAGCTTGCACTATGCAGCAAATATATACAGTATATAATAAACACTGTCTCTCTGCAAACCATTTATCCATGATGTTACATAATGTGTCCATGCTAAAATTTATTTATTTGGCTGTTTAAGTCACCAAAATGAGAATATAACCTGTGCCACACAGAGAAAGTAACTTGAGGATGATAAGAATCTGTCATAATGATTCCCCCTATGGACAAGAATATATCTACTATAATACTGCCTTCTATGTACAAGAATATAACTACTATAATACTGCCCCCTATATACACGAATATAACTACTATAATACTGATCCTATGTAGAAGAATATAACTACTATAATACTGCCCCTAGGTACAAGGATATAACTACTATAAGACTGCCCCTATGTATAAGAATACAACTACTATAATACTGTTCCTATGTACAAGAATAGAACTACTATAATACTGCCTCCTATGTACAAGAATATAACTACTATAATACTGCCCCCTATATACAAGAATATAACTACTATAATACTGATCCTATGTAGAAGAATATAACTACTATAATACTGCCCCTATGTACAAGAATATAACTACTATAATACTGCCCCTATGTACAAGAATATAACTACTATAAAACTGCATCCTATATACAAGAATATAACTACTATAATACTGTCCCCTATGTACAAGAATATAACTACTATAATACTGCCCCTATGTACAAGAATATAACTACTATAATACTGCCCCTATGTACAAGAATAGAACTACTATATACAATAATATAACTACTATAATACTATAACCTATGGACAAGAATATACCTGCCATAATTCTGCCCCCTATGGACAGAAAAATAGCTACAATTATACTGCATCCTGTCTATCGGGGGCAGAATTATAGTAGGCATACTCTTGTCCACAGGGGGCTGTATTATTTTACTTATATTCTTGGCAGAGGGTTGTGTTAGGATAGTAAATTAGTTCTGAAATATATCTGTCTATCCACCTTTAAAAACCTGTTGGCATTATAGTCAGATGAAGTTATTAGTGTGGTCTGTGATCTCTGACCCCCATCATTAAAGATTCAGTAGCGTGAGAATTGTGAGAGGGAATTTCAGTGAAGGAAACCATGGACAAGCTCTAAAATGATTTTAGTGCTTTACAGTGCCCTATGGTCCCTTAGGTTTAAGATGACATGTAAAGAGAATGTCTTCAGGTGGGCTTCACATTTAGTATAATATTTTTAGTGGAATTGTTCAATGACCACCTTATTTCTTCCACTCAGGCCACTCAGGAAAAGGTTAAAACAATGTCTCCCTTGAAATACATTCCTTATTAGAAGCAGCTAAAAATATTACTCAAATGGTTCAAAATGTGCAAGCTAGGCTGCACATCGCCATCTAATAAACGATGCTCCAATCGTAGGGTGATTAAAATCTGCAAATGCTACGGCTGGGGGATTTGAGCAGTCTAGTTAATGCATTGAAGAAAAAATAGCTGTGTGGGTCAAATTATTACAAATCTTCTGGGTGAAAACATCTAATGAAAGACATTGAACTACTTTACTGCCCGGTAAGAAAGGCGGCTTAGCGACAAAACATGGCGTCTCCTGGCAGCTTAGATGAAATGCAGAGGAAACCTTCCATAGCTGGAATTATAAAAGACTCATCCTAATTCTAACCAGAGCCAAGTCTGAAAAATAAACCTGCATTGGTGTGTGACTCATGCAGTCCGTGGGGAGCGAGGAGCGGAGAGAAAAGGGAGGAGGAGTGTGAGTGTATGTGTATAATCTAACAGAGCCTAGAGCCTTGGAGATCCTAGACCACTTCAATAGCGCAGGCCGGATTCATTAAAAATCCTGGCTGTGTTCCAGCAGTGAAAATTGAAGCGGTATATTTATTGCTTTTTGCTCAAATAAATCTGAAAACGTGTGAATCATATTCCTCCGAGAGATGGGGGAAGAAGCAATAAACAATCTCTGACTAATATGTACAAACGCAACAAGATAAAGGATAAATACATGCAAGGGGTCAACGAAAAGATTTCACGACGCCAAATGGTAAACTATAGGAAAAGGATCAAGATATATATTTATACATTGAATGAAATCGAAGAGAAATATGTAACCTGTAATGGACAGTCATCCTGACAATGTCGTTGCTAGCACCGGGCATATGTCCTTGTTTTTTTTCAGGTGGTGAGGATTTCGCAGTGCCATTGATCATCACATACAACTGCATCTGCATCCTTCCCCTCCTGCTATTGCTTTATGGTGCTCCCACTTCAAGTCGCCAATTGGAAGCAGTTATTTTAGAAACCTACACCCAGATATTTGTTGTTCGGAACCGTCTTATCCGGGCATATGATTAACAATTACTGTTGTAAGGCAAAGTAGGTTGATCGGGAGGACAAAAGGGGTAATGTCCTAGTGGCCGCCACCACCTATTTCCTCTAGCCCTTCTCAAATTCTGCCAGGTGGTGAATGTATTATTTTTTCTACCAATTTATATTGCTAAGGTTTAGAGCTTGATTCTACTTGTACAGAGCTCAGAGGCGCCATCTGCTGCACTGCTAACTAGAAAAAATTTGGTCGGCGAGCAAAAAGTCTTATTGTCAGGGGAAGGGGAGAAGCAACTATCGGACACCTCTTGCATTCCATTTCAACACAGGTTGGGGGGACAGTAGGGCTGCCACTATATATTTCGAAAGGTTGTTGAGTTATGTCAACAGCGGAAAGATTTGCTGATAATTATTTAATGTTTATTGCAGCTCAAGTTACTATGGCATTATGTGTTAGTATAGAGGAGGGCCCCCATCAACCTTGATCCTGCGCCGAGTGTATTGGCACACTTAAAGAAGATCTGTCACCAGTTTATAACTACCCTTCTTCTACCTAATCTAATAGGCGCTTTAATGTAGATAAGTAATGTATTGTTTTTTTTCATAATAACGTTTATTTTTGACAAAGTTATGAGCATTTTAAGTGTTAAGAACAAATTTGCATAATGACCAAGTGGGTGTTTTTTTACTTTGGTCCTGGAGTGTCGGGAGAATGAAAAGACATTGCCTTCTGGCTGTAAGCGATGCCTTTTCATTCTCCCGACACTCCGGTAAAGTGACAGTAGGAGTAAGTGACAGCACAGCGTGATCTCACGAGTACAGCTGAACATGAATGAAGAGAAGTCTATGACACTGATTTGACTAAGTGGGTGTTGTAAAGAGAAGTGTAGGACACTGACCAAAGTAAAAAAACAAAAAACACCCACTTGGTCATTAAGAACAAATTTGCATAACACTTCAAATGCTCATAACTTGTTTTTTTAAAACACCACATTACTTATCTACATTAAAGCGCCTATTAGATTAGGTAGAAGATAGGGCAGTTATAAACTGGTGACAGAGCCTCTTTAAAGTAACAACTGGGGCTTGGGGGTGATTAGCAGTGGAACAGCCCTGACATCCTAAGCCGAAGGAGAATTTCTAAGGTACAAAACAGATGATTCTAAACCTAGACGAGCACGCACGCACGCACGCACGCACACACATATATATATATATATATATATTTTATATTACGTGGACGTATAATACAGAAATATTTCTTCAAGCTGGAACTTTCCACGTCATTCATAAAAATTGTGTTAAACTCCATTTCAATCTGGAATAGCCAGACTGATCGGAATTACAGGGTTTATACGGAGTAATAGGAAATTAAGAAGCAACAGGACTGCGTTGGGAACATCTGGGGGAGTGGTGGGAATGGTAGTACATCATGGAGGTCAAGAGATGAGAAGCCGCCATTCCCAAAGTTTAACTTCAATGATCAGCACTAATCAGGCATGATTATAAATAAAGTTAAAGGTGATCCTGATGAAACTCCAGATTCATCGAAATGCAGTAGGCCATGAATTATTTGGATCTATAAAAGATCTTTGACCTGTAATATAGACATGTCAAAAGAGGACCTTGTCGGTGGTCGGGAAGTAAATTTACAATGTGACCCGCAAGCAAAGACTCTATGGGGGACTATGATTCTGTTGGGATTGAGAAAAGGAAAATTTAGAATTGGTGGTCCATAAAATTGAAAATGGACTATGTAACCACCGGTTTTAGTGAACCAGACAGCTTTTAAAGAAATATGGAAATGAAGAATGGTCTCTCTTTATGGTTGTAGTAAAGTTATGACAATAATTCTACAGAAAAATCTGCTCTAATACAATTAGATTTAAACTACAAATTAAACAAAGCATCCATTTTGGAAGAAGGGTTGTGATTGGGAGCTTTGACTCCAGTTCAAGTTGCATAAAAATATAATGTTTCAGATCTGCGGCTGCTGTAGAATTATTTGGCCTCTGGGAAACTACAAGCTAGGGGAGGGAAATACAGCATTTTGTGTCAGAGAAAACATTGTGTACAGCTTTTCAACCCAGAGTCACACACGGGCACATCCATTTGGCACAAACTAAAAGGTGCCTCATACAGATCCAATATTTATAAAAGGGGTTTACGACTGTCCACATCACGGGTGACTGTGAAAAGCAGCCGGTAGATAAGCTAAACGCGTTGTCATGATAAATGTGCTGGAGGAGGATTTATAGCAATGAAAGAACAATAATCTCTTTTTTTGGACAGCTTATACATTTTTATGCAGAGATATAGAGACAAAATTATCAGACAACTTGCCCTGCTGAACTTACAATCCAATATTTAAGGTCCATTATATACAAAACTACGAAGCCATGAGGCAAAAAAATAAAATAAAATATTGACACCTGCCTACCGGGTGCGTAGCCATTGTAAGCATGTTCAGGTTGTGAGGAGACCCAAATAAAGCTGCATTTAAGAATATATGGGGAACTGGTGGGGCCTCTGTCTTTCTAGGTACTGGGGGGTGCAGAGACAAACCAGAATGTGTAGCATGGCAAGGTTCTGTATAGCAGATAGAACTTCCTGTGACTTCTTTTGTAGCTTAAAGAGGCTCTGTCACCACATCATAAGTGGCGTATATTGTAAATGATGTGTTCGGTGCTGTAATATAGATTACAGCAGTTTTTTTGATTTAGAAAAACGATCATTTTTGACTGAGTTATGACCTATATTAGCTTTATGCTAATGAGTTTCTCAGTGGACAACTGGGCGTGTTTTACTATATGACCAAGTGGGCATTGTACAGAGGAGTGTATGACGCTGACCAATCAGTGACCAATCAGCGTCATACACTTCTCGCCATTGATTTATACAGCACATAGCGATATAGCTATATCGCTATTTGTAGTCACATAAACACACTATAACGCTACCCATGTGTCATAACCATGAATATACATTACCTCCAGCCAGGACGTCATGTGTATTCATTATCCTGACCACTTCTGTAGCGTCTCTGTGAATTACAGCACAGCACAGCGAGATCTCGCTGTGGATGACAGTTTACAGCGTAATCGTGCGAGACTACGCCTGCTGTGCTGTAAATCACAGAGACGTGCAGAGAAGTGACAGGATTCTGAATACACATCACGTCCCGGCTGCAGGTAATTTATATTCATTATCAGGACACTGCAGTAATGTTAGTGTTTGTATATGTGGCTGCACATAGCAATATAACTATATCGCTAGTGCTGTGTAAATGAATGGAGAGAAGTGTATAAAGCTGATTGGTCACGGATTGGTCAGCGTCATACACTCCTCTGTACAATGCCCGCTTGGTCATATAGTAAAACACGCCCAGTTGTCCATTGAGAAACTCATTGGCATAAAGCTAGAATAGGTCATAACTCCGTCAAAAATGATCGTTTTTCTAAATAAAAAACACTGCTGTAATCTACATTACAGCGCCGATCACATCATGTACAAAATAGGCCACTTATGTGGTGACAGAGCCTCTTTAAAGGTACTTAGATAGTGGTCACCCAGACAAGCAGCAAATGGTTGCTAGGCAACCTAAACTTGCATACCCTAAAAAAAAAAAAAAAAGCACTACGTAGAAAATGCAAAAAATAATAAAAATCACAGGATCTGCAAACAGTGGCCTAAGTAGAAGGCCAACAGAAGTTGTGGACCAATCCTGAAGCTTAAGGGGGCCCCAAAGGTCCACTTATCCAATAGGAGAAAACCAGTACTATAAATTATAGTTGGGAGGCCATGTTAAAGGCATAGTGGCGCCCCCAAAACATTTTTTATATCAGTTTGATGTTAGTGTTTTATAAAAAACTTTTGTATTTATTTGTGTGTTTGTGTGTTACTTCTTCTAATTTTTTTACTTTTTCTTCCCTATGGGGGCTGCCAATTTTTTTTTCCATTTCTGTATGTGTTGATTAACGACACATACAGACATGGAATACGGCAGCTACAGTCCCATAGTGAATGCTAACGGGGCCCGTTCCATCCACTATGGTGTACGCCATCTGTGTGGGAACGGCGCATGCGCCGCTCCCACACAGTCCAAGTTGAACTGAGCGCCGTCCGGCGCCATTTTCCTGTAGACCGGAAGTCGCAGCTGGACAGTAAGATTACTACTTCCGGTCGCGGCTTCCGGACTTGTGCACTTGGAGCAGCGGCAGCAGACGGAGCGGACGGACCGGAGGGAGCGGCAGCGACAGGAGCAGGTAAGTGATTTCTATGTATGTTCGTGTTTCAGTGTGTTTACTACTGTATGTTAACCTTCTACACTGTGTGTTAGCTCAAAAAATGGCGACACAGAGTGTAGGAGGTTAGACCGTTCAATCCCCTCGTTTCTCCCGACACTAGCCAGGATAAAGGAGGGGGGGATGCTGAGAGCTCACTAGAGCGAGGGCTTTTTACCCAATTTTGCAGCATAAAGCAATGTGGTTGCTTTACCACATGCAATGCTGCAATTTTGGGAATTGCTCCATCTAGTGACCAGTGCTGGGAAATATTATAAATTAGAATCTAATTTATAATATTTCCTGACTCGTGAAAAAAATAAAAAAAATTAGAACAATGTTTAATCACCTACACACTAATTGTTTAACTAGAAAAAAAAAATACATTTTTTGCTAACAACACATTCCCTTTGAAGATTTTCTATTGAGGCCAAGAAGCCTCAAGTTCTGCCTCTGCAAAGATATGTTATATTCAGGGGAATTACAAGTAAGCCTGGGGTCCCACTCTGGAATAATAATAATCTTTATTTATATAGCGCCAACATATTACACCGCACTTTACAATTTAGAGGGAACATAAACAGATATTACATAGTGAAAAAGTTAATTTACAATTCAAACAGAATGGTTACCATTAACAGGGAGTACGTTCAAGAAATAGGAAGGTTAAGGTGATCATGGCCAATGGTCATGGCTCTGCCCAATGGGTCTTCACCTTCCTTTCTTGGACATAGAAAGAATTCTACATTGCACTATATACTGCCTTCATAAATCTTTTTGAGACTCCTTTAACAACACAGTTTGGCTCCCTTAGCTGTGCTGCCCCATAGCAGCTGCTATCCCCGCTGTCCTGATGGTTGCACAATTGGCTATAGAACATAAACTATATATGCAGTCACTTAAATGGAGTTTATGACTTTTTTTTTTAATTCACTCTACCATAAAGTGACGGTGCAGCAGTAGCCACCACCAGATAAGGGACCAGGTTTTCCTATTCTCAGGATCATGGAGGGTCCCAGCAGTTAGATTCCCACTTACCAGACTTTTATGGCACAAGCAGCTTATATGCCATAAGAGTCTATGGTGGGAAAACCGTTTTAAAGGGAAGGTGTCATTAAATTTATTTATTTTTTATCATATTGCTTTTAATATGATATTAACATAAATTTTATTTATTTGTGTTCTCATGTTCTACTTTTTACTTTGTTCTTACTTTTACTTCTCTATGGGGGCTGGCATTTTTTTTTTTCATCTCTGTATGTCGATTAACGACACATACAGAGATGGAATACGGCACATACAACCCGATAGAGAATGCGAACGGGAGACGTTCCATTCTCTGAAGCATACGCCGTCTGTGTGGGAATGGCGCATGATCCGCTCCCACACAGACCAAAACTAAGCTCGTTCGCAGAGCGAAATCCGGCGCCATTTTCATGTGGACCGGAAGCCGCTGCCGGACAGTAAGATGACGACTTCTGGCCATATGTTCAAGGAAGCGAAGGAATAGGAGCGGAGGCGGCGGCAGGAGACGGTAATTTATGTCCGTGTATGTGATGTGTGTATTATGTTCATTTGATACGGTCTACTGAGCCCTGTATCTAATCTACACTGTGCAGTCACTCAGAAAATGGCGAAGATTCAAACCCCTCCTCCTCCTGGCACTAGCCAGAATAAGGGAGGGGGGATTGTGTGAGGACACTAGAGCGAGTGTGTTTACCCCCAAATTTGCAGCATAAAGCAATGAGGTTGCTTTACCACATTGACCATTCTGCAATTTTGGGAACTGCTCCCTCTAGTGGCCAGCACATAGAAATGTTATGAATTAGAATCTTAAAACAATGTGTAATCACTTAAATATAAATTTTTTAACTAAAAAAAAAATTTTCTAGCGACACATTCCCTTTAACTGGTCAAGCCCAAAAAAAAAATCATCATTAAAAGGGGGAGACCAACTACTGGACCTTCACATCACCATTAAACATTTAAGGTGGTGACATTTAACAAATCCTCCAAGAATCGGCATGTGTTTGCCAGAAAAGACTTGCTTAGCATGCTAGTAGATGGCTTCACTCCACAAGACTGAAATCCATCTGGGGATGGAAAATTACCAGGAGCAAAATACCACAAAAAATAACTTTCTAGCAGCAATTTAAAAGAGTCCTAGGAGCTTTACCAAAATAAACAGATCGAAAAATTCAAACACAAACTCTTCGAAAGTCAAACAAAAATATAAAAACTTAAACCCCCAGCACCAGACAACATTACGGCACAGTGGCCCCCAAATCTAAAGAGACAACTCAAAACATTAAGAGACACACACGGAGAACGACTGACCTCTTTTTCACCTGCGTTGCCATGATACTTGGCAAGACGTAACTGGTGCTGAAAAGAGTAACCTTCCCTGGCATTAAATGAAAGTAATTGCACAGTTTGTTTTTGTGCCAACAGCCGGAAGGAAAACTCCTGTTACCCACTAACAGACTCTCTGAGGGCAGATTTAATATCCCATTTACACCAACGTGTCCGTTCTCAAATGAAAGGAGGGAACATACTTCAGAAGAGTTGATTAGTTTAACCTCCAAATTGATTACTGGAATTAAATAATTCTAATACAACAAAGTTCCTTTAATTCATCATCTCCGGGACCTGAAAGCTGGTGGATTGTCAAATATACTGGATTATCAAACGGTCACAGGAAAGTAAATATCCGTTACATAGAAGGGTAGAGGAGTCTCATAATTGGCTCTCTTTGCTCTGTAGTATGCTCCTGATCTTGTGAGGTTCTTCATTATTTGAGGTTCAGTGCCCCGAAATAAGTTCAAGATGATCAGAATTTTGGATCGGTGATGTAGTAAATTAAACTTTATAAATAAACAATTTAAAGGGATTGTCAATGATAAGAAAAAATATTCCGGATTTCTTCCAGAAATATCCCCATTTGTTAATGGGTTGTGTCTGGTATTTTTTATTATCTCCATTGAAGTCAATGGGGCTGAAGTGCAATACCACACACAACCTGCAGACAGGTGTAGCACAGCTTTTGAAGTATTAAATATAAATGTATTAAATAAAATCATATTAATCTTCATTATATTTACTATTCTGCGCTAGAAACATGAAAGATGGAAACAGATTGGGTTCTGTGAGCAAAAACCTACATTATATTATAAATGCAACATTTAAAAAAATATTACTCACATCAGCCAATAGGAAACCCAATATCCCTTTTGTAATGCAAAGGGATTGGGATGACTTGATGGGTTGCTATGGACAACTCTGCAATTTTGTTTAGCATTATCCACTGCATCACTTTCAAATCGTGTCATATTGTGTGTAAGATTTATTTTTGTGGATAGCGTCCCTTTAAATTGAACAAAATGGCGAACTTCACTGTAATACATGGAGAGTAAACGGCAATTTTTTCCCCAGTACATCCTAATGATATCACGTAAAGAACCTCCACATCAAAGTACAGAGTGAAGTTGGCACGTTTCGTCGTGCATTCAGCGGCGTGTTTACTTTCTTGCCTCAGACATTGCAGACATGGGTTTCAGAAACCATAAATAATTGAACGTAAAATAGAAATGCTTTTGTGTTTGTGATTGAATTACCTGGAAATTTTCTTGGAAGAGGAAAAAGCCAAAGTGACCTCAGCGCACACACACTTATGTCATTCTCTGTGTTCTGTACAAAATGTAACACGAAGGACGACGGTTACAAAAATACAACTAAAGCTATTCATTCTTTTGTAGTTCTGTAATATCCTAGGTTAAGAAATGGGGGGGGGGGGGTTATACCTATATTGAAACCTAATTGCCCTTCCAACATATTATAGTTGTGTAATTGGCGGTTAAAAGTGGGGGTAAATACTACATTCCTATGTCATCAAAAGAGATTATAGGGTACATCATAATAGGAAGGGTGGGGGTTGAGTAACTAAGGAATATGTATCTTTCTAAAATGGAAAAAAGTAAAAGATTAACATTTTATTCAGTCGTGTCTGTGTTGTGTTTGAGAAAGTTGGGTGCAAACAAATATGGCCGCATGGGCATTTAGAAGTCTACCAGACAAATACAAGAAGAGCTTAGAGCTGCTTAGGCCGATACTCGAAGCAGTTAGTGGACATGTCGGGCTATGAGTTCGGAATATGAGGCCTGAGCCACATGAAGAAACATTTACCTCATTGTGGGCAGAGGTTAGTAGCGTTGCCTTGGGTTCAACTCCAACACCTGAATGGAGTTTCTACAGTAAGTCCTCTCTGGGTTTGCATGAGTTTCCTTTGGGTCCTCCGGCTTTCTCCCACACTCCAAAAACATACATACAAGGTCATTAGCTTCCTATGAAACGGCTTCTGGTGAGTGTGATACGGAAAATAAATTGTGAGCCCCCATTGAGGACAGGGACTGATGTGAATGATGACAATCTCTCTATAGCGATACAAAATCAGCTGGCACTGTATAAGTAATAAATCATGAATAGGCGTTCATTGATTATCTCTAGCTCTCAAGAAAATGCTATAGACTCTAGGATTTAATTAGAGTATCGCAGGTGCGAATAATTATATATATAATTTATTTTTGGTGCCCAAAAAAAAAAATACTCTCCGGGCCATCTTCACCAAATTTCTTATAGGGGTTCAATAGCAGTCGTTCTGCAGAACTGCAGCTCTGCTCCTATTCATTTGAATAGGAGCAATGCTGCAGTACAGCCACTACTCCGTGACCGGAGCCATCTGTTTCCGGCAAGGACGTCGGATGCCGGGAGGCAGCCAGAGCATCTGATCGGCGCGAGGTCCGGATATCGGACCCCCACCGATGAAATGATAATGACCTATCCTGTGCATAGGTCATCCATTGTCCATTCGTGGGCAACCCCTTTAACTGTGTGGGCTCCTAGGATTTATCTAGCCCTGAAGGAGAAGTGCCAAGGGGTCCTGTTTTGTTGGAGGATGGTCAGACCCGCTTTATTAACCACAACAGTGAGGGTTTCAAAGTGATTTTTGTAATGTTAACAAAGTTAATGCAATGTACAATTTAATCCATAAAAAGCTTTTAAACCATAGCACGGGCAGTTTATGTATCAAAATAACGGAAATTTAAATATATTTTAAGCCAAGAGACGGAAAGTCTATTGCGCGAGGGGAACAAATGCCATTCCCATACCTATGTCATTCCTCCAAACTATACAGGACTATTCTTAGTTACTCATAACATAACTATTTTTGGATTTTGTAGAGCGTTAAGACCCCAATACAAATTAACTGTACACATTCAGGAGAAAGTGAACGCTAGTTGACTTGTCTGGATCTCACTGCTGAACTCTCTTCCTGAAAATGTCTAAAGGAAACAAATACGCCAAGATAAACTCAGATAAATATGATAACAGTGAAAAAAAAAGTTAAAAAGGGACATTCAAAACGTTCTCAGGAAAAAAATAAGAACACAATGTACAAACTTAATTGGGCAGCAAGCTGGAAGTTACTCTGCATTCCTCATGAAACAATGTCTCTTAATCCTTTGGATTTCCACGCACATAGGAAAATAAAAAAAAATTAGGTCTCAAAAATTATCCCACAAGTAAATGCTGGAACAGCACATGACAACAAAACAAACCGGAGTAAACACTTCTGTTCTTTCCCTAAAACGCAATCTAAATTAAAAACACGACTGATGTGAGGAGCAAACAGGTTATTGATATAAACCCCCCCCGCCCAAAAAAAAAATCACAACAACCCACAAGAGGCTTACAAGACGGACAAGCAAAGTTCATGAAGGTCTTCGGATTGTCTATGTCCACCCTAACCTTGGCCGCACCTGCCTTCCCTCTAAGCAATAGTGTACCAATCTCTCAAGTGGCTCTACTTGTTTGCTTCTTGGTTAAAGAGGCTCTGTCACCAGATTTTGCAACCCCTATCTGCTATTGCAGCAGATAGGCGCTGCAATGTAGATTACAGTAACGTTTTTATTTTTAAAAAACAAGCATTTTTGGCCAAGTTATGACCATTTTTGTATTTATGCAAATGAGGCTTGCAAAAATCCAACTGGGCGTGTTTAAAGTAAAAGTCCAACTGGGCGTGTATTATGTGCGTACATCGGCGCGTTTTTACTACTTTTACTAGCTGGGCGTTCTGATGAGACGTATCATCCACTTCTCTTCAGAACGCCCAGCTTCTGGCAGTGCAGACACAGCGTGTTCGAGAGATCACGCTGTGACGTCACTCACAGGTCCTGCATCGTGTCGGACGAGCGAGGACACATCGGCACCAGAGGCGTTTGCAGGTAAGTCGATGTAGCTACTTACCTGCAAACGATGATGCTGCTGCAGAATCATCTGTAGCCTCTGGTGCCGATGTGGCCAACACGATGCAGGACCTGGGGCAGGAAGTGAGTGACGACACAGCGTGATCTCTCGAGAACACGCTGTGTGTCTGCACTGCCAGAAGCTGGGCGTTCTGAAGAGAAGTGGATGATACTTCTCGTCAGAATGACCAGCTAGTAAAAACGCCCCGATGTACGCACATAATACACGCCCAGTTGTACTTTTACTTTTAAACACACTCACTTGGACTTTTGAAAGCCTCATTTGCATAAATACAAAAATGGTCATAACTTGGCCAAAAATGCTCGTTTTTAAAAAATAAAAACGTTACTGTAATCTACATTGCAGCGCCTATATGCTGCAATAGCAGATAGGGGTTGCAAAATCTGGTGACAGAGCCTCTTTAAGAAACCCTGTCTGATTTGAAATGTCAGGAATCAATTATGAGAAAACGTCTGTAATAATGGCAGGTCTATAGTAAGTTTGACCTTTTAACGTCATTGTACAGTTTACATAACACTTTCAGTAATTTTGTAAATACATTACATTATTTGTCAGTATTGTGAGACTAGACATGGACCGCACATCCACAATAGATCTGTTGATCTGAGTCGCTAGGCATAATTTATTAACCTGAACATGGGGTTCTTTGTTAACATTTTGATCACACTGTATAAGCCCACTTGCCACTTAAAAGGTGTGGTGGAACGTGGCCCAGAGCCAAGGAGGCTTGACACAGCCTGATAGCATGGGTGCTTTTGGGCCCCTGGATTGCTCCTTCTGCAGGAGCGGTGCTGCGGTGGCGGTGGCAGTGGCCGCCATGCGGTGCTGTAACAGATAGAGTAGGGATCCACTTTGAAAGAGTTCGCCCTGAAGTGGCAAGTGGACTTCTACAGTTTGATCAAAATGTTAACAAAGAACCTCATGTTCATAAATTATGCCTAGCGGCTCAGATCAACATATATATTGTGGATGTGCGGTCCAGGTCTAGTTTCTCAAAATGCTGTCATTACATTACATATTTTCTACTTATCAGTCGTTACTGCCTGTATTATACTCCAGAGATGCTTTCACAGTTCTGCCAGATTTGAGCTGAAATCTCCCAGCATTCTCTGCTTGTTCAGTGGCAGAATAGAGCTTATTCTGGCAATTTACATTGAGCACCGTTAAATAATGTGACGTAGGATAAACTGAAGTTGCCCATACACTCTAGGCACCTTTTATATGGGCTAGTGATCGGGCAAACGTTTGTTCTCAATTATTGCCCTGTGTAGACAGTGCAGCGATCAGCCGACGAACGAGCAAACACTTTTTATGAGGCCAGAAATATGGTCACGTGTCGGCAGAACATCTCCCTGTGTAAATGTATTGAGACAAATGATTGTACAAACAATATTCCAGCTATTCCTGCCAACGTACACATATACATGCACTTTTTGGCCGAGTGTGCATGTGTTTTCAATGGGGAGAGAATAAACTGCCGCCAGACTCCTCTGGCAGCAGCTTTTCTCCCGCGGTAACAAAGTATCAGGGATGTTGAAATCAAGACATCCCCCATATGGATTAGATATTCAGCCAGACCCACTAACTTTTCCGTAATGTTTACGGACAACCTACCTGTCCCTCTGAATTATGGAAGCTCAGCTAAGTTGTTAGGGATATGTTTGTCAAACTTGTTGACAGTTTCCAATAGAAACCAGCAGAATAGCAAATGCTGCTATGTGGTATAATACAGGCACATGTGAACCCGAAGTGCAGATTAAAATCAAGTTGTCCATGGATCAGTGTGAATCCACATTAGAATGGGAAAATCAAGCTATTTGAGCGCCTTGTAATTAACCATGGTCATTGGTGCGAGACACTCAAACTGGTCGTCTGCTAAGGCAGAGAGACAAGACTCCAGTGGACAAAAAAAAGCGTAAAAAAATTGGATCACTGAGCAGCGGGAAAAACATGACCAGATCAGATGATTTCAGGTTTCTGTTGCACAATGCTGATGGGAGGATCAGAATTTGGCACAAGTTTTAATCGATGAACCCTTCTCCTGTCAGGTGTCATCAGTTCAGGCTGGTGGAGGTTGAGTAATTGTGCGAAAAAAAAACATTCCCACACTCCTGGAGTCCTCTGATACCGGTGGATGGACATTCTAACAGTAGGACAAATTTAAGCATTGTGGCCAACCAAGATCCATCCCTTCATGACAGCTGTTTAACTGATGGCAGGAGGACACTTTAGCGGCAATGAGAGAAGCTATCCAGTTGGCATGGGCCAATATTCCTGTAGAGCAATTTCAACACCTAGTGGAATCTATGCCACTGCAAATTGTTGGAGGTCCTGAAGGCCAAAGGCGGCCCAACGTGCTACTAGATGGGAGTCCCTAATAACGTGGCCATTCAGTGTGTATGTATTTCAACTTGTGTTTGTTGGGAAATCTTACAGCTCAGTGGAGAAACCATAAAACCTAGATCTCAACAAAAACATGGGCAAACAGATTGATTTGGTGCTCATGGAATTCGCTCATCACTCACAGGAGAGTGGGACCCTCTTTTCCCACGATACTTCGTACCTTGTAAAAGCACAGTTTTAGGTGCTTTACTCCTCTGGCAAGACGTATAAAAAAACTAAGCTGCTTAATGATTTAACAAATACCACCTCCACCTTGAGAGGTTTCTGGGAAGTCTGCCATTTTCTCACACCTGGATGCTGTCAAAATATACAAATTAACAAATAAAAATGTGTTGACCAGATCAGCTGTAATTTATAGCGGATATTTGTTCTATTTATACATTAGGTCTCAGAGGATAAATGTAAATGCCATTCATGGAGAAAAAAAAATAATTCCTTCACCTTCCTAGTTATCCAAGGCTTATGACTGGGGACCAGTTTCTAAATCTATCCAGCTATTTGATCATAAATACTATTCTCCCTTGACACCTTCGATTGTCCCTTCTCCACCATAGTATTCAATGGTATCTGCATCCTAAGGTAGCAGATACAATTGAATGTGGCACTCCTCCGGGGCAAGCAATGCCATCGGGAATGAGGGGGCCTGTGCCGCCCGGCCCAAATGTTATGGTCGGGCAGCACGGGCCCCCACAGGCCGAGGACCACATAGCAGCCACTATGGCTGCTATAGTGGTAGTTTCCCCGCCTCAATAAATTTTTAAACGTTTATGATTTGCCTTAAATCTTTCCTCCTAATGTACGGCTACATGTTGTACATAATTAACGAATGCTACTTAAAATTTGTTCTCTGCTACTTCTCAAACCTACTACTGCCCTCCCCTTTCATAACATTCTCTTATTCACGACTACAGGACTTCTCTTGAGCTGCCATTATTCTCTGGAATGCTCTGCCTTGCCTTAAACTTGTTCTCAGCTTTTAAATTCCTCATCTATAGAATGGTTTGTACTATGTATCTATCAAGTTATTAGAAATTAGTCATTATTTTTTTAGTCAGCCCTCTTTTTGTGATATTAAAGTTCTTAAAAGACAGTCCCTCCCTTCCTCCCTCCCTCCCTGCCCACATTGCAGTGACGAGGAGTCCGTGCACCCCCTCCCCCGCCATTCCTTCCAGCCTGTGCAATGTTTGGAACACCCATACATTGCATAGAAAGGGTTTCCCTGCTGTAGCCACATTACATACTTACACAGTCTTATGGCAAACCCATTCTGTGCAGTAAATAAGAGGGATAACTAAAAAAGTGTAATAAAATAATGCTGCTTGAAATGCAGATATAGAGTATAGTTTGACACATCCCAATGATTAATCTTAGGTCTAACAGAGGACTGCAGATAAAACCACTGTATTATCGGAAGTCAGAGGAATATCGCAACGTACAAACCATGCGGCCCCAGAGAGTCAGATTTAGATCTGCTACATGTGCATACTCCGAATACTTACAATGATATTACATATTTTAGAGAAATAGCTTTGATTTGGTTAACCAAGACCGTTGTTCGTATAATAAGGGAAACTTGGCAAAGCTGTGCAACACCGTCCATAAGAAGCATGTAAATTTCCTTGTCAACATAATCTTTCATGTGGTCAACACTGAAAACATTGACGGGAAATAATGAATGTGCAGGAAGGCAAATAGTTCAAGCAGGATAATATTTATGAGCAAGTTAAATGGAAAATAAGTAATGCATCGCTAGATCCAGATAAAGAATACAGAAACCAAAACAGAAAAAAAAACAAAAAACATAACAAGCAAATTGGATTATAGTAGATGCTTGATCAGTATCAGAACAGGGTACCATCATGACCACCACTATATCTCCCATACAAGTTGTAAACCACCTTTCATTTACTCCTGTATGGCAAATCTGCACTAAAGGCCCTTTTACACCGGCCGACACTCGGCTGGTACAGCGAGCGCCCATCAGCGAGATATCGTCGATCGGTACTCGCATGCTCCAGTCCTACGGATGGAGACGAGTGGTCATTACTCTGATTGTTCGTCCCCATCCATTATTATCATGTCGGCAGAGCGTCTCCCTGTTTACCCAGGGAGATGAGCTGCCGACATCTATAATCTTTTACTTTTTTAAAACGATACGATCAGCAAATGATTGAGCGTTTGCGCATTCATCTGCTGATCACTGCCCTGTGTACACAGGGCAATTATCGTCAACGAGCGTTATATTAACGCTCGTCTGCCCGATAATCGTCCTGTGTAAAACCCCTTAAGCCTTTATACCATCAGGGAGTCTGGTTAACATCTGATGTGGAATGTGTATAGCTGGTTATACTGGTCATCGCCCAAATTTCCCAAAAACGTACACCTATGTCTGAATGTTATATATCGCTGTACGATTTCGGCAATATCATCACTGGGTTCTTCTAGGGGTATTTCTGTAGCCAAATTACATAGCTCTAAGAAGAAAGTGAAAAGTTTATATTTAATATGGGTCAAAAACAACATGTTTTTACCAGTAGCAGAACTACTACTCTTGTGGCCAAGAAGCTACACAAACCAGATAATGGTCTGCTTGAAAGAGACTAGAACATTGCCACATGTTTAAACTTGCAATTGACAGATGGACACCTTTGGCATGTATGGGCAAAAATCTTCCAACCAAATGAGCAGATCTAGAGGGTAGCCAACAGATAGGCACATCGACCAACATCAGGAGCCAACTAGACACTTGTCTTGCCACTTAAAGCTTCTGAGAAGGACAAATGGGGTCAATAGATTGGTGACAGGATTAACAGATCTCCTTTCTATTATCTTTTTAAGTCATTTGTCATCACGCTTTAAAACAAATACGTAGTCTCTGAATCCATCAATCGAGTGACTAGATAACATTTTGTAGCGCTAAACAATATTCTCCCTAGGGAATTGAAAAATATACAAAAATAAAAGTACTGGCCACTCCAAATGAAGGTCTTATGCATGACAGCAATTCTTAATATTTTCCATAAAAATAATCCATCCTTTGATAGACAAGTCACAATCTATAGAAGATCTTATTTTCTTTATAGAAAAAAACCCAAAAACCTGAAACTTAAAAAAATGTCTGCACATAACATGGTTTAGGCAATAAGGGGGAACTGTTGGGCTCCCACATAGGTATTACATCATTGGTAGATACACCCCCAAAATAAGTTAGCTTGGTTGCGTTTATTCTCAAGTGTACGTTCAGCTAGCTAACCGTAGACATAGGAGATCCGGTCAACGAAGCATCGGCTAGCCGCCACCTAGAAAGCTCCCGTTCCCTAAAGGTTTAGGTTTATGGAGAGCAACTGGTGCCAAATAGTAATTATAATTTCAGGCGCAAAACAAAAAATTGAATACAAAACATAATAAACACTGTCGATTAAAACCACTAACACCCCTTCCCTCTGAAAATGGTTTGATCTGCCAAAGTAAAACAAATGTCCACGGCCTACTTTATGGAAATAATATTTTAAAGAGCCAAATTACAGAAATAAAAAACCCAACATGAGCAGATGTGTGGGAAAAGTCACAAACTACTAGTTTTCTACTGCAGGATTAGGATGGATTCACACATAACAGATTTTGTTGCGGAAATGTCTGCAACTGCAAAATAGTTACCCAAATAACGTTGATTCATTCAGAAAAGAAAATGTATTTCTGCGCGTTCCATTCAGATGAATGGAAAGGATTTTCAGTTGCAGAAATTTCTGCAACAAAATCTGCCATATGTGAGTCCACCCTTATTGGGAAGAACTACTATCTTTACATAGAACAGCCAGGAATGAAAATTATGGATAGAAACCATCAAGCGGGCAGAGTAGAGTTTTACCAAGAGTACAATTTCCAGGATTATGAAGAGAGACATACAAGGCAGTTTCATCTACCAGTTAATGTATGTTTGTGGTTTAGGAATGAGAACACGGAGGTTTCCGAGGTTGTCGTCTATGTGAAAAACAGGAAACAAAAATAAACTGAGCAGCTACATTGTTGAAGACCAGAAAACTGAGCTTCTAGCAGCATCTCATACGTTCTACTAAATCAGAACCCATCACGTGACCAGCAAAGAAAAGTTTATCTGCTCGATTTCGGTTTCATAAATTCTTGATCCATTGCAACGTTAGGAAACGTTGGGTGGATTTATCTGGCATGTTGCTTTCGGGAAGTCTTAGCTATTTATTAGCGATTGATTCAGTCATAAAAAGAGCAGATCCCTAATGACCACCAAATACGACCTGATATCACACACTTCTTTTATGACCTTGATAGAATTTTTTTTCTAAAAAAAAAATATCCCCTTCATAGCCATGCTATTTGTGGGACATCCTGTTGTCTTCTTAGATATGGTAACACAAATTTTTTTTACAGATGCAGCAACACAAACATGCCACAACTGTAGCAAAGTCTACATGCATCTCCATCTGTAACATTTATCACCTCACCATATTAGACTAGAGTTAGTATAGGCATGGCAAACTCAACAATGAGGGTGCCATGTGCCCTGTTTGCTATAATCATCCAAAAACAAGAGGATTGGGATGAATGGCCCAATGCCACGCACACAGAGTTAGCATATTCCATTTCAAATCCCCTCTAGACTTGTATAGAGCGTGGCACAGACCTGCATGGCCTCCATTCTTCACCTCTTACCGCTCCTTCTGGCCTTTTAGAGAACATGGGAGAGGGGAGACAGAACCCCCCCCCCCCATTAGGATGATTGATGGAGGTCTCATGGCTTTGACCTACACAAACTTAACATTCATCACCTATCCTAGGGATAGGTGATAAATGTTACAGGTAGATAAAACACCATTTGTGGTACGGCTATACGTAAACAAGGCTTAAAAGTAAACCGATCATGGAAAACAGACTGCTCTGTGGACAAATATTATTGAATAGGAGGGACTGAGCAAATAGATCTATAGTTTTGTGGGAAAAGATTGGAAAGAACTTGGAATTAATTGATTTAATGATATCTCTGTTCACTACGGGCTTAGAAGTCCAGAAGGCAAGTCACTCATTGTTTGACACACTTCCCTGTGGGAGTGCATCTACAGAGATAGCGGTCAATCCCTTAGTAGGACCAACCCCCCCCCCCCCCCCCAGACTCATAGCCATGGATTTAAATCAATATTACAATAACTACTGAATTTCTTCCCACAAAAGTAAAGATCAATCTGCTCAGCCCCATCTTCTCTATAACATGCTGCTCTAAGACAGGACCATGTTCAATGTGCCAGGTTCCCTTTAAGGCCATTTTTGTCCTTCCAACATAAAAAAAGGGTGTTCTATAGGATAAATAATAGAATATACCGATTATTGGAACTACCCTATCGGCTAATCAGAACATTCCCACTTATAAAGTATAATTCCTATAATGAGTACATAGGAAATTTCACAAAAAGCAATTCTAACATATTTAGTATATCAACCCACAATTTTAAGATTCTTTCATTGGTGGAAAATCATAACGGAGGTGGACTACATCACTGCCTTGAGTAGGATTTTCTGCATTACTTTATCAGGACTTAATGAACTAGATATTAACTTTGAGGGAGGGGAGAATTTTCCATTTTAAATTTATTCAACTTAATATATGGATACAAATTGCAAATTCTTTCCACCTTCTGCAGCTTCAATCCAAAGAACATGGGCAGCGGAACATTATTCAAGTCCCCAGCTCATTGTTGAACACCAAAGTCCATTTAATTACAGTTTCATTTTCACTGTAGTTTTTAATTAAGAGAACCGTAATATCTTTACAAAGAGCTATCACACAAGTTGCAATCAGAAATCCAATGAACATTTTAATTGAGCGGACTTTTTCCCGAAAAGATTAAACATGCCCCTCGTTTTAATTATACTTCATTATAATTATGCCCTAACAGAAAATGTATACATTATTTTAACTATCCTTTACCAAGGAACTTTACTACTGTAAAACTTCAGGGTATTATTTACTTATCTGAATTTCCTCTCATTGTACAGCCTTCTTCACATGTACTTATTGCCCGTCTGTATTTTAAAGATATATACTTACAAATGCTGGGGGGGGGGGGGGGTCATTGCATAGTAGCGGCCCAGATAAGGTAAATCACCATTTATGTTAAAGAGGCTCTGTCACCACATTATAAGTGCCCTATCTCCAACATAAGGAGATGGGCGCTATAATGTAGGTGACAGTAAAGCTTTTTATTTAGAAAATCTATCTATTTTAAACCACTTTATTAGCGATTTTTAGCTTTATGCTAATGAGTTTCTGAATGCCCAAGTGGGCGTGTTTTTACTTTCGACCAAGTGGGTGTTGTACAGAGGAGTGTGTGATGCTGACCAATCAGTGACCAGTCAGCGTCATACACTCCTCTCCATTCATTTACACAGCAGCATCGCGTTCTTACTAGAACACGATGTGCAGCCACATACACAGACATTAACGTTAATCAAGTGTCCAGATAATGAATATACATGACCTCCAGCCTGGACGTCATGTGTATTCAGAATCCTGACACTTCTCAATCTTTTCTGTGAGATTTCCAGCAAGGGAAACAAAATCTCGTTTACATCGTAATCTCGCGAGATTACGCGTGGCTTGCTGGAATCTCACAGAAAAGATTCAGAAGTGTCAGGATTCTGAATACACATGACGTTCAGGCTGGAAGTAATGTATATTCATTATCAGGACACTTGATTAACGTTATTGTCTGTGTATGTGGCTGCACTTCGTGTTCTAGTAAGAACGCGATGCTGCTGTGTAAATGAATGGAGAGGAGTGTATGACGCTGACTGGTCACTGATTGGTCAGCGTCACACACTCCACTGTATAACGCCCACTTGGTCAAAAGTAAAAACACGCCCACTTGGGCATTAAGAAACTCCTTAGCATAAAGCTAAAAATCGCTAATAAAGTGGTTTAAAATAAATAGTTTTTCTAAAAAAAATACACTGCTGTCACCTACATTATAGCGCCAATCTCCTTATCTAGGAGATAGGGCACTTATAATGTGGTGACAGAGCCTCTTTAAGGTTCTGGTGTAATGTGGCGACCACCCTGCTAGGGGGAGCAGTACATGCTTTATTTAGGCACAGATAGTACTACCTCCCTGACTTTTCTTGTAAATGATGTAGGCACAGATAGAACTGCCACTCCGGCTCACCCTAGAAATTATGTAGATCGCTAGTATTGCCTTCCCGGTCTCTCCCTTCAAATTATGTAGGTATGGGTAGTACTGTTCTTTGTTTAGTTGAGTTGAGACTAATGAATAAAGTAAAATTGAACTCACTCTCATCTAGTCTTGTGTTTGGCCTGCTGCACATTGCTGCATTCGGGTCTGTGAGATACGGACCGTATGTTGGCCGTATTTCCTGTGCCGAACACAGTCCAGGTAGCCGGGCTCCTAGCATCATAGTTCTCTATGATGCTAGGAGTCCCTGCAGGAATACGGTCCCGTATAGAAAATGTGATTACAGTATGGGTAAGTATTCCCACGGGGGGGGGGGGCAGGGACTCCTAGCATCATAGATAGCTATGACTCTAGGAGCCCAGCTTCCTGAACGGTGTATGATCCGGAAAATACGGGCAACAGTATATAGGATCCGTATATCACAGAACCAACACTGCCGTGAGCAGCAGGCCTTAATTGAATAGTTAATGTTATCACACCCCGGGTTCTCACCCTTTTTACTTAACGGAGAGTATAACAGGGGTAATAGGTAGTGATCCATAATCCCTGTAGTGGTTGCATTTTCAGCCATTAAAAGCACTTCACATTTGGTGAATTATATGGAATCAAGATGTGTATGTAGCATTATGTTCACATTTGCATTTTCATCATCCTTTCTAGTATTAAGGGCAAGAATAGCAGTTTGCAGCATTTTACGTGCCATCAAAAATACCAGTAACATGGTGGACCCTCAAAGTCAAGGAGTTCATCAAGATTTGCCAGTATCCATTTTAAAATGGCTGTCTTGAACAAAGCTTACATTAAAGGTGTATTCCCATCTTAGACATTTATTGCGTATCCATCGGATATGACAAATATCTGATAGATGTAGGTCCGAGCTCTGGGAGAATAAAATGGAGGTGGCCACATGTTTCCATAACTGCCAAAGAACAGATGGAAAAAGAGCTGCGCATATGCAAGGCCAGCCTGCCCATTCATTCACACCTGGATGCCACACTAGGTGTAACAGAGGTTGGGTGACCCCTGTCCAAGAGATAGATAAAGGTGAGTACCAACTCTGGGACCCGCACCTAACATTTTTTGGCAGACCCTTTGGATATGCCATAAACATCTACGTTCGTAATAACCACTTAGGTTCAGCTACTTCAGCACATTTAGCTAATCCACAGGCACAAGATGCCAGAACCCATCCAGTCCATATTAAAAATGTTGAGTTTTACGCAGCCTCTAATATTTTAAATTCCTTTTCCTACATGTATAAAATCCCTTTTTAAAAAGGAACCCAAAGTGGCGCTGTTCTTTGAATCCCTAGGTCATCCACTGCCCTCAGGCCCTGTGCTAGGAATAGCTAAGTATCAGTTTTACCCGAAACTTAAATTTTTTATTATGGGTAAAGAAAGATGGCCACAGTATGACCTTGTTGATAAATTCTTTTTAAAACACAAGATTATATAAAAAACAAAACAAAAAAAGACATATTAAAAAGGGAGTAGCCTTTTGGTGAAAGTTAGTAGTAATAAAAAAAAACAGTTCATACCTGATCCCGAATGATCAAAAGCACCTCTGTCCTTCTTGTTCATTCGAAATGATTGCATGTCTTTTTCTCTATAGGACCCAAAACCTTCAAATGTCCTCCTTTTATTGCCATTTAAGTCCCCATCTCTCTTGTCACTGGATGAACTCATTTCCACAAACAGGTCCGAAGAATCTGACCTGCCATTGCAGTCATTTCCAGAATAGCGTTTTAAACAGCTATCAGACTCATTGGTTAAGTCACTTTTGTCTTTAGACAAGTGCTGACCATCTGAAAGAGACAAAGAAGAAAGTGTGTCCACCTCGAAAGAACTCTTTGGACCTCTTTGTCCAGTTTCACAATGCTGGTGCTTCGGCCTCTCTTTGTGTTTGCTTTTTTCGCTCACTGTGAAAAGGTCCTTGGTAGACAAGCTAAGCTTCTCATTTGCCACATGGCTTGAAAAGCTTGTGGACTTGCCTGAAAAGAGACCACTGAAATCACTGTGTCCTCCAAGGATATGATCATCCTTATGCTTGTGCTTATGTTTGTGTTTCCTTTTGTGAAGTCGGCTGCTTGAAAGTCCAACGGCTCCAGTTTTAGAAGGAGTCATGTCACCTAAGCCCATACCTACTGATGTTGGCAGGTGAACTCCATGTTTTGCTTTATGCTTGGCGACAGCAGACATCTTCATATGAGAGGATGAATGAAACTGTGGTGGTGGAACGGAGGGCCTCATAAATGGAGACGTTGCCCCAAGCGTGTGAGACAGATACAAAGGAGCTGGATACTGACCATAATAACCAAGGTTCATCATAGGCATTGATGTGTAAGGCATTCCATATGGTGCATAGTAACTTCCACTGGGAATAGGGTATCCAAACCCTTGCAAAAAAGGCACCTTTGTCATGGTGTCATTGGTTTTGGCAGGTCTACCACGCTTTTTCTTTGATTTCAAGTCAGAGGTCCGGCGAAGGTAGAGCAATGGGTCATACTGGATATATGGCACTGGGTAATAGTGATCAAAATTTATCCTGAAGATACTGGGATAAGGGTTTTCGTGATAAAATGTGTAACTTCTGTGGGAAATTCTAAAGACTTGAAACTTGTTTATAAGGTCTTCAAGATCTGCAAGAAATTGAAGATTGTCCCTGTTCGGCAATCCTTTTCTTTTCCTCTTGTGCTTTGGCTTTTTAACACTTTCATGGACAAGGAAGTTATCGACAATGAGATGTTTCGGCCGGTGACCATGTTTGCTCTTTGTGCTGGCTTCAGATGCGGTAACCTCTGGATTATCCAGGGTACAAAAATCAAAGGAGTACCTTCTACGAGACTCTGAGCTCTTCTCAGCTTGATCGGAAGTGCTGTTGTTGTCCGTACCAATTCCACTGTCACTAGGGATGGTTTCTTCACTGTGAGACTCACTTACTGGGGACAGTGTGACTTCTTTTAACGAACTAATCTCACACAGATGGGAAGGCGAGTGAGCCATTAATCTTGGCGGAGACAACTTCCAGGAGCTGCCGTGTATTCCTTTCGGTGTTTTTGTTGGAAGAGCACTGATTGGCTGAAGATTTGGCATAGTTTTTAAATCTGAAAATATTGTATCAGTGCTGGCAGGACTAAGGTTTCCATTAGAACCTAAAAGCTGAGTTGTAAAACTATGAAAAGCTGCTGGTGAAGATGCCATAAATGACTGCAAATTGGAAGGCACTGCTGGGTTTTCGGGCTGGCTAGAAACAGGCCTGGTCTGTTTAATGGCTGTTCTACCTTCATTTTGTTGGGGAACTTGCTCTGCTCTTGGTTTCCTCCCCCTTTTCTTGCCTATATAAATGGTTCCTCTCTTGCTGACATTAATCTGCTTGCCTAATCTAGCATCAAGAGTTGCAGTTACAGCTGCTATTACATTAGTCTGTGGCTGAGATTTAGATTTCAAGGCCACGCTGCTTGAGCAAGACAAAATTTGGTTTAAGATATTCTTTCTTTTGAGCGTTTTCATTTTATTGATGGTTCTTATCGTCTTCTTATCCAACATTCCAAGTTTTCCAACTTTCTTCTGAAATTCTAACTCACCAATGGATTTTTCCAAAGAAGGTGTCATCTGCACCAGTTCAGCAAGACTGTGCCTCCCCTTTCTCTTCTTCATACCAGGATATTCTCTATTTATAGGACTTACTGGACTAGTGGATGTTCCTTCATGGATGGTCTCTACAGTAAGCAATGGTTGTTTCTTTGGTCTACCTCTTTTCTTCTTTACTGGTGTAATCACTGTAAGGCTATCTGTATTTGTGTAGAGAGGGCTTGAGGGAGTTATTGGGTAAGCAGAAGGAGGATCTACTACAATTTTCTCAGAGAGGGAAGCAGAGTTTTCATGAGTGTTTATCTTAGGTTTACCACATGCCCATCTCTTCTTTGCTGCAAATTTAGGATGTTGTAAATCGGAAAATTTAGATCGAGCGTTATGAGAAATGGCTTTCGATACAGGTAGAGCAGAAGATTTTTGAAGACGGGTCATGCTGTTTACAAATGTTTTGCTTATACTTGCATTTACTTCTGGTAACTTGGATGGCAACTCGTGAGTAGTTACTCTACTTTGCTTGATTACTTTGTTGTCCTTCTTTGCTTGGGTTTGAGAAGTGTTCTGATTGCTGATTTCATTAATTACTAACCGCCCTGAAGGCTGGTCTGAATCAGGTGCCTTTTTGTCCACAGCTGGTTTCAAAGATGTTTTTTTCTTCCGTTTATTAACAGGTGGATCCACTGGTGTCGATTTCAGAGGAAGTGTGATGCGCATATGGCTGGAATCACTCCCACTATTTGTTCCAGAAGCTAATTCTTTCTGTTGTTGGGTAGATGTCAAATTCTCATTGTCCTTCTTATTTTCCACAGTATCATGAATTTTGGGTTCAAGTGCTTTTGGACTATTTTTTGCCCGCTCAGTCTCTGCCACCTGCATGGTTTGACTCAATTCTTTTTTACCAAATTTCTTTTTTGTATTACCAAATGGTTGTTGTGGTGGTTCTGACGACCCACCTTTTTGGTCCTCTAACTTTGAAAGCTCATTGCATTCGTTACTATTCGAAGCTGAGAGAGAATTACTGCTGCCACCATTTGGCGATGAAGTTGTACTGTTCGTAATACCTTCCTTGGAAGCAGAGTTCTGACTCCAAGAATTCCCCATGTTGGATTTCTTCGATTGAGATTTGAGAAACGGAGAAGCCAATTCTGGATTTGGACTCTTGATGACATTAGAGGAGTCTTTTTTACCAGGTTCTGAATTCAGAAATCCACTCTGTGCTGAAGGGCCAGAGTCCAATTTTGGTGACCAGTCAAGATGATGCTGGTTGCTTTTCTGCTGGTGCTTTGGTTTTAAGGAGTTACTGGTGATGTTTGGAGGAACGCTGGAGTTGTAATGAAGGCCCGAATGTTCTGAAACCTCTCATGCACCTAAAAAGGAAAATAAAAAAAAAAGCTCATTACTCATACTGTACCAACTTTAATAAAATGACAGTACTAATCTAACATATATATTTATTAGAGTAGTTGATGTTACTGAAGAACAAAACTATCTTAGCCGTAGTAGTAAGTTGTGTAAAATGTACCAGACTGGTGTCTCTTGCTAAAAAGTTGGTCCTCATGGTAAATCAAAAAGTCTATTCAGCTATTACTTAGAGATACTTGTTGGTTGTCACCTAGTTTTAAAGGAAACATGTCTGCCATTACAGTTCTCACAGGGGTTGTTACAAAATCTTTTTTCAGGTTCCTCCAATCTGCCTAGTTATACATACCAAGCACCCATAAACATTACTAAGAGTTGCTCTTAAGTCCTGGGAAACATACTTGTAAGTGCGGTTATGGCGGACATATTGGTTGTCCTGTTCGACTGCTTTCCGCAAAATGAAAAAAAATCAACAAAACGTGGAAATGCCCCTTAATTATCAGTGCAGTTTTTTTTAAGGTCCTGGGATACATTCATTGGTTAGTCTGTAAATTTATAAACCTTGAAATTACCCAAGTATATGAGAATGCATCACAGGAATAAGAAAAGGACAAGACATGACACAATAAATAATTAAAGACATTCGGTAGACACCTCCAAATGGCTGCGCTAAGCTAGGCCTCTAACCCTACAATCTCTTATATTTAAGAGTTTAATTTCAGAATCAACTTCAAATTTTCTGAAGAAAACCTTGTCATATTTAGCACTTGTAACAGATTACGAGAAATAAAAATCCCAGCAGGTCACACAGGCTGCTTGCTCGTATTACATGCCGCCCGAGACACGACCAAGTTCCTCTCAGTTCTAAGTCTACTTACAGATTTATAGGCACCGTTGAAAAGTAATTATTGCCGTCTAATTAAGAAAGATGAGTATTAATCACAGAGATTTAACCTATTATATACTGCTGCAATTAATCTCTAGGAAGCTTCCAACACAGATTTTAATACGTCCTTATATTTTGTACTCTTAAAACGTAAAAGTCATTTGGAGGATCAGTTCATTTGCTCAAGTTATGGAGCTGGGGAGGGCAAAGTAGCTATAGATTTATAATCTTAGAAGGAAATCTCTCTCAATCCAGACTGGTTGTATGGTGTTCCGTAAGCATCTACTCTAATCATATATGGCAAAACTGAATCTAATTTAATAAATCAAAGTTTAATTCTGGGATTCCAAGGAAGATCATTCACAATAAACTAAATTCTGTGTATATTTAAAGAGGTAAAAAAAGGACATTGCATGGAAAATTATGAATAATTTTTCAAATTTTATAATTATTACAGGATTAGAAAACATGACTGTTCCAGAAACCGTGCCACAACAGTCCATCATTTTTGTCTGTCTGTTTTTTTCAACTTAGCTTCCTTGAAGTGAATGGGACTAGGCTGCGCGCGCACGCACGCACACGCGTTTTGCTAATACTGTAAAACTCCTATAAAAGGGTTGTCAAGTATTCGTGATAAAAGTATGTTTTTGTGACGCTCTTGTTTTTGAGCGGTGTGTGGTATTGCAGCTGCTCAGCCCCATTTAAGTGAAGAGTGCCAACAAAGTGCATACTGCCAGATGCAAAAAGGTAAAACTGACAAGGTGTATATCTAGCCTATAACACTTAAAAATGACCTGTTTTAGTAAATACTTATATTCCCCATGAAATAAAAATTCTGGAAAATCTTTCCTTGGAACTCTACGCTGTGCCGTTTCTCTGTTACTTATCCAAGAAATGTATGAATAACATTACATGACAAATGGGTGTGTTACCATTTCCCTTGTCAAAGGGGTGTGTCCCTATACATAATCTCACTCGATCAGCACTGATTGGACAGTGACAGTTGGTCAAGACAAGCCCCGGACAATTTATTCATACATTTCTAGTAGTATTAATTGTTAAGGCACAACGTAGTGCCCTATAAGAAAAAAATAATATATATATTTTTTTTTATGTATACGGATATACATTTTTACACACACACACACACACACACACACACACACACACACACTTTTTATGTTATCTTAAGAATCTTCAATGTTTCTTTACGAATCAAAGCTAATTCTACAACGCCCCCTCTTTACATCATTTGCAGATCCATCTGCGTTAATGGCTCCGCCAGTGTAATTCCCTATTAAGAGGCTTTATCTGGAGAGATAAGCAGCTGGCTCTCATGTCACTA